>NC_031774.1:16221649-16311631 GCF_001522545.3 Parus major
TGGTGGAGGTGGTTGTCGGTTTTGGTGTTGTGCTGCTTATTACTCCTGTGTAAGTTCTTTTTGTAGTTGGTTTTGATGTTATTCTGGTATGTATGTAATCTGTTTTTGGTTGTTCGGTGTATTCAGTTGTTGTCCTGTGTTTTGTTTGTAGACTTAATGTTGTTGGTCCTTTTTTGGATGTTGTTCTTGAGAAAACTGTAGTTGGTTCTGTTGTTGTAGTAACACTTTCAGGGGTTGTTTCGCATGGTACGCTTATATTTATGCAGCATTTAAATCTTAATTCATAATTATAGCAGATGGGTGGCAGTTGATCTTTGTTGTAACATTTCAACCCTTCTTCTGTGTTACACGTTATGTGTTGCTCTAGTAGAGGGTATGGTGTATTAGGGAACCGTACTGCTCTACATTCCACATCCTTTCTATTTTCACATACTTTGTATCCTTTGTTTTTTATGTTCTGAATGGTGTCAAAATCTCCATCATTGTAACCTGACCCTGGATAACTGACATCATACCATCTTGACCAGTAACATTTTTCCTTGAAACAAAGAGGAATTGTTGAAGGGGATGTGGTGACAGGTGTCATCATTTTAGTTGTGGTTGTTGTTTCTTCGGTAGTTGAAGTTGTGAATGTTGTAGGCTCCATAGAAACTGAATATGTTGTTTCAGTAGTTGTTTCTGTCTGAGCTGAAGTTGTGACCTGGGTTGATGTGCTCAGAGGCGTTGTGGAAGAGCATGGTACAAAAACACAGCAGAGGATTCTGATTTCATAATTGTTGCACATTGTTGAAATTTGATCCTTGTTGTAACATATCAGCCCTTTTTCTGTACTGCATTCTACTTTTTGGCCAAGGTCTTTCAGTGGTATATCAGGGAACTTTTCTGCTCTACATTCCACAGCCCTTGGAGCTTTACAGACTTCGTATCCTTTTGCTTGTAAATCATGAAAAGTTTCAAAATCTCCCCCATCATAGCCAGGGGTCTGTAGACTGCCATCATACCATTCTGACCATGTACAGACTTCATGAACGCATACTGATGTAGTTGGTGACACTGTAAAGGATAAAAGGAAGAGACAATGAAATTAAGAATTAATTCCTATGGATACCATCTTTTTTCTTATTTTAATTGGGCTGACAATTTTCCTAATGTCATTTTTCTTGCATTATGCTCCTGTAGTTTATTAGCATTCGTTTATTATATATATAATTTGTTGTAGAACAGAAAAAAACGAAACAAACAAAAAAATCAGCCACTCTGCAATTTAATGTAGTGACAGGCTGCCACTTCCAAGAAGAATACAAATTATGTGTTACAAGGTGCTGAAATAACACTCAGGTCTAATTTATACACATTGGAAAAAAAGCAACTCTCACATGTTTTGTGTTTGGTTCAGTGTTAACTTGCTTTGGTTTTGTCTTGCTTCATTATATACTAGTCTCTCTGGAATGTATTCAATCAGTGCAAAGAGTTTAGCATATGCACTGAGATCCACAGCTACATTTTTCTTCCAAATCAGTTGACTCCTCACTTTATTCTTTGCTCCTCCATTTCAAGCATCCCTACACTTTCTATTTTAGCTGTGATCTTAAGAAACCATTTATTGATTGGAGAGCTTTTGCAGGTCAACTGTCATTTACTAAATTGATGGAAAAATAGCTACTGAATTCCAGCAATTCCTGATATTTTCTGCAATTTCAAAACTTTTATGTTTTATACTCAATACTGATTTCAACATACACCCAGAGTAACTAGAGATTCCCAACCTGAAGAATGCTGTACAGGAATCCTAAAAACCAAAATTTCATTATCTCAATGCCAATGTCCGAGCAATCCACTTAATATTGTAAAATCTATTTTTCTCACTAAAGAAGAGAATATGCCCTAATGGGCTACAAAGGATGTACCTGTGGAAGTAGTGGTAGGTGGTGTAGAACTGAAGTGAAATGTCGTTGCTGTTGTGGGTGCTGTTGAGATGAGACAGTAATGGATAAATCTTTGAAGCGTTCCATTGGGACCACAGGTTGCAACAATACACCATCCTGTGCCATCTGTAGTGTTGTAGACCACATCGTTGTAGTTGTATTTCTGCCCCTCATAAATGCAGACACATTCTGTAGATTAAAACAGGATGTTATTCCATGCTATCTGAAACACATAGTACCCTAAATGTGTCTTATCCATATAGAAATGACTTCATCAACATACCATGTTCATCATATCTGCATTTTTTGCCATGAATTGTGCATTCACTGAAACAGAGAAAAAGAGGTTATGAGTGTGGGCATACTGGTTCATGACATTTTTTTGTTTTAGTTTCTCTTCTATCAAGCCTTTGTTATTCATTGTGTGTTTAAATGTAAAATGATTGTGTTCTCTGAGTTAGTAATTTCTGCTGTACATTCAGACTAGGCATCTTCACAAGTTCTCTGGCAAGAAAGGTAGCTCTTCTTTGAGCCAGCATATAAAACATGCAGCATCCCTACCAGTGCTTTCAGGAACAGATGAGAAATGGATGATTTGAAATATTCTCATCTCCCCAACAGGTCTATTTATTTTTTGGAAGAGAAAAGCTCAGTAAATGTATATTTACAAGGATATATACAAAGGATCACTACCATGGACACTGATGTAATCTACACAGTGAATTTTCATTAGGCTTCCAAAATATGCAAGAAGAACCCTGGTTTTAGGCACAATTTATCAATTAAAAGCTGAATCTTGATGTATTTATTTACAGGGACTAAGGACATTTACACACTGAATAAACTGAAATTTAGATATGTATTTAATGGGTTAGGTTTAGTGCTGTTAGTGGCCTAGATGATATAGGTAAAGGCATCTATGAAGTGCAAAACCTGCCAAGGAAGTTGGTTTAGCTCCAATGGGCTTTGGCTTAAGATTTTTTTTTTTATTATTCAGATTGCACTGCTTACCATATTTAAGTGCAGCTACATTAAAGGTATCTTAAGACAACTGCTTCACAATTGGTTTTGCTAATTCTGTACTTAAGCCTTACAGAAGGCTTGGGAGCACTATATCACAGGGTAATGCCATGAGAATAAGTGCTGACTGTTGCAATTCTGCAAGTACCAGTGCAATAACAGAAACAAGCTCAAAACAATGTAGATGAGTTGGCTGCTAATTTCTAATGAATTTCACATGAGTTTAGGGATATCTTCTTAAAAATTCTCAGACTATTCTCTAACTGAAATAATTTCAGCTTGTTTTCACTTAATTTAATAATAATAACTACTTAAAAGGACTTTAATAAATATACAAAATAAGTAGTAAACTAATCTCTCGATAATAAAATATTTCACTATGTTATCATTTAATTCCCTGGGAAGGAAATCAGACATTGTTCATCAGCCCCTGACTGGCCTAGCTCCTGCTGGCAAACAATTCATCACACATTAAACTAATTATGTTCCACAATTTTAAACTCTATTTTTAAAATTCTTTTCTAATCCTACCATGATTCACAATTCTGCTTTGAAGGCATCTCCATTCCTGGTTTGTAATTTTTTCCATCTTCATAACAACCACAATTAGAGACACAGGTCATGGTTTCCTCATCAAAATAGGGCTTATTTTTGGGACATTGTGGATAGCAACCTGCAATGAAAAGAAAATCAAGTTGATACTAGGCCTTTCATAAGTACCTCTACACTCATATCTGCTTTTCCCAAAATGTCCCACATAGTAAGTAGAATTTCAGACCCTCTTACTGCTGTTCCTTTGATTGCACATTATGCTTTGGAGTGTTTTATCCTCATCTTCACTCCAAACAAGTATGTAATCCATTAGGATATATACAATACAATAATACAATATTAATTAGAAAATATCTTCTTATAATTTCTAGTGAAAACATGTCATACACTGAATAATAAAATTTTCGTTCACTATACTGCATTTTAACCTTTCAAGTAGAATGAGATATGCATAGTTATGTTTACCTTCCAAACCCCTCATCTCATGAAGACATTTCCCGCTTGGATTATTGCAGGTCTTCATACAAGGTGCTCCACATGGCTTGTAGTGCCACTCACATTCCCCTTGTGGATTATAGTAATCACAGAACAGAGCTAGAAAAAGAAATGTCAGAAAAATCTATTTGATGTTTTAGCTCTATACTCTTTCAGGGTTTTTTTGGTAAAAATCCAGTGGGACCAGCATAATCACATAGATGGTAAACAATATATTGTCTTACTGCTAACACAATACAATTGTTATTGCTCTAAAACCTTTTAACAGCAATAAATATATATATATCATAAAACAGAGTTACACATTAAACATGAAAAATCAGTTGACTGAAACACTGATCTTAGCTAGTGTGCACTAATGTTTATTTACATAGAGCCTGATGTAGACAGGTAGCAGTGCAATAAAATATCATATTTCACCAGTACTCTATCATGATTGTCAAGTTAATTAGACACTAATCACACCACTTGTAAAATTACCTGTGGTTTCATTTTACTAAGACAGATTGTCTTCTAGTGATTTACCCAACTGCTTTGTTGGGGTTTTTTAGGATTTTTTTTTTTGGTTTTGTTTGCTATTTAAGCATACAGCTGTGCCTCTTAGAAATACAATTTTATCCTTCCTTTCTTGTTCTACTTTGTTTCCTTTTTTCCCCTTCTGTTATCTTTCCCTCTGAACCCCTTAAAAAAGCAGTGGGTTAAAACTCACGACAAATGGATGGGGTTCTCCATGATATGCAGATGTCCAGCTCATTACATGCTTGAGCGTAGGCAGCTACTGCTGTGCAGAAACATTCACAGTCTCCTCCAGTGTCACAGGCACAAGCATCATCCACACAGGCTTGGTAATACTCATTTGGTTCAACCTGATGGAAAAAACATTCAGGTTTTCACACCCTTGTCCTCTTTGCACTGTCCTAAAATAACTGGATAAGATATCTGAAACTCATAGCTCTGTATGTGACAAAGCTAGGAAAAGAAGTCATGAGAATGCTTTGAAAAATCAAGAGGAAAATGTAGAGCAAAGCTATTGCTAGTAAGCTGGAAAATTAAGAACTGTTTGATGTTGAAGACAGTAAATACTGCAAAATACTGGTAATTACTACAAGCTAGCACAGAGTCATACATATCAGGTGGCTGATATTTATTTCATAAATTTTTTATATTTTTCTATATTAGTAGAAAATGATACCATTAGAAAATAAATGTATCTTGAGATCTATTGTTGTTCCTTCTATTAAAAACAAACAAGCTAACTAACCAACCAAAACAAACAATTTCTTTAGTATACTTGCTCAAGACAAAAACTGAGAAAATATAAGTGAAAATATTCCTATGCAGTCTTTGTGTAGGAACTTGGTCTACCTTTACTTTGTCAATCATGACACAATGTATTTTAGAGTATTTTTTAATCTATTTCACATAAAAATGGATGTAAACATTTTGTCAAGAATTTAAGACTATATTTTTTGTCCTACCTGTGAGTGACAGTTTGCAAACACTTCACTGGTAATGATGCTGCACTGCTTCTGTGCCCAGGCTTTCCTGTATGGGTTTGCAGAGCATGGATCCTGGGTACGATTGGCATTTGGGCAACTCGAAGACACTTTCCAGCTATTGGCAAACTCCAGCACATTTCCTACCACAGACTGACTGCGAGTAGTGAAGTCATTATTTCCATTGCCATCATAGTTTCCACAAAGTCCACACACATGACCCTGCATCAGGATAAACAAACAAAATTACAAGGATCCCATAAAGTGCAATTTCTTACTATCTAAGAGTAACAGACCTCAGGATGAGTCTTATGTAACCATCTTAAATAAGATTATTAATGCCTGTTTAGTAATGGTCTTGGTCATTTTCATAAAACCCTTTTCATGAAGAGATGTCTCTAACTTGTTCAGAAGAAGGAGTAGACTGACGGGTTTTGTTTTAAGTACTGAGCTATGTAGTTTTAGATGATCCTAAATATGTCTCTTCAGTGAGCGCTTTTCATGAAGAAAACTACTGATAAAGTTGCTGTTATGCCATTGCTGAATAATATAATTTAAGGATACTGCATAGTACACAATTTAAGTCAACACAACAAGGATAACAATATGTGATTTCTGCTCTTTTGGCTACAGTCTTCTGGTTTACAGCCTAAATTTCCACCCTCTTTCTTTGAGTGATAATAGGAAAGTGTTGCAGAATTTTATACATGTTTTCACTTTTAAAGTGTACCTGAAAGCTGGGACTAAGTTTGATGAATATACTGGTTTTCTTGTCCCACATGAGTATCAGACCAACAGTAGTGTCAACCACCATGTAGATGCCCATGGAACGGATTTGGAATGGCATTTTTCCTCCAGGTGTCCTCTGGATGACATCAGAGTGTCCATCACTGAGTACCAGCTCATAGTTCTAAGACAGGAGAAGAAAAACTTAGAGGCCAATTTAAAAAGTCACCTATTTTGTTGTTTTGTATATTGACAGTAACTTCTTGAAATAATAATATTATCATCAAAAGGATCCTATTCAACAAGCTCATGTTAAGAAATTTCTCTGCAGAGTTCCCTCCTTTGCTTTTTAGAGCAGAGAGCTAAAAAGTCGAGTCACATTTGCATTATCTTGGAGGCCACTTCTCCTATGCAGTCTATCTGGGACCACATGTTTCATCCTTCTGGCACAACTTAAAGAAAATACTTACATCCAAGAAAACTTTAATAGACTTAGAGCAGGTAGTTCCTGTAGTGCCACATGGTATGTTCTCAGTGATGACTCTGAAGGTTCCCTGATTCATAGCTTGTTGACCACAGTAGTTCTGAAATACAAGAATGATATTCACTGTTAACTATATTACATGTTCATAACTAAAATTCAAGGTATTTAGAGCAAAAACCTAGGCAGGACTCTGTTACCTGGACCAGAACATATTCACAGTCTCCTTCGAAGTCAAAGCGTTTGCCATCAAAGGTGGTATAATGCCCATCTCCATAAACAGAACATGTTTCCAGGCAGGGTTCCTCAGAGCATTGCCATTTTCTGTTTCTACATGTGCTACACAAGACAAAAATCACTCCAAATGTAAAAACCAGACAAACACACAATATAAATATAGGTACATTTCTGTATTTTTAAACGTGTTAAGATTCTACTGAAAAAATAAGGTTTGCTTATTCTCAAAAATGCAGCATAGCACAAGAACTATTGGAATTTATCCAAAGACATATTACTTAATAATGTAATGAATCATATGCATTAGAAAACACCAGTTCTTTCATATTTCCAGATCCTGTTGGATCTATTAATTGGAAGGATTTATTTGGAAGAAAGAGAAAGACTTTTTGACTTGAATGAATATGACAACATCAAAATCATAGTGTTTTTCTGACCACTTGCAATTTGTGGGTGGTGCCATTGAGAAAAATTAGACAAAGCTTGCTTTTTAGGTACTAAGTGGATAATTTTATGCAGGATTCCTTCCTAGAAATCTTGATACTGCTAGAGTGAAATTATGTTATTTGCTTAGAGCTTAAAATGTTTTTTTTTATTCCCAAAATACTATTTTTCAATATGCTCTTACCAGTTGTTACAGCCAACTCTGATTGATTCTCCTGGACTGTAGGAATTCCCATTGTGAATACATGGACAGTCTTCTGGAGCTATACAGCCACCTTTACCATCCAACACTTGATCATGAGGACATACACAGCCAGAGACACAGTGAGTTTTGTACTGTAAGGACCATAAAGAAAACGTGTCTTGAAACATTTCCCTGCTGGAAGAGTCCAGTTGTAGCTGGTAATTGTAAAAGAGATCTTGAGCAATATGCTTTCAACTAGGTATAAGAAGTCTGTACTTACACATTCCATGTCTAGAGTCTGACAGCTCTTCTGGCATCCTGCTCCTACCACATTTGCAGTGACATTGCCACAGTCAACATAAACCATGGGAGGCACACAGACTGAAAGAGAGGAAAGCCATGAGAAAAGTGAGACCAACCATGCACTTGTATCTTTGTGTTTCCAAGAAAAAAACCTGGAAATACTCCCTTGTGAATTATGTGTACCTTAATGTGATGTCTTTAGTGAGAAAGAAACCAAAATATGAGATGTTTTGATCTCATATTCTCCCGGTTTTTGTGATTTTGCTTGCACTATTCAATAAAATTAATTTTTAGTTAGCTTCATAAAACAATTCCTTTCATAAAGACAGAAAAAAACTAGGATAATAAATATCCTGGTTTACTTGTTTGGGGTTTTTTTAGTTTGGTTGTTTTACATTTGAATTAATATGTGAATAGTTTTCCCCTCACATTGAGTGAGCTGACTAAGTATCCTTTTACCCTGGGTAACCAGGGGGTTCTAACTTGTTTCAGACACCTGCAAGGTATTTCTTTATATTGAGAATGTCCTCTACATTACAGAAATTCTCAATTCATTTTCTTGGTTAATTTCAGATTTGTACAGTTTGCATCATTATGACAAGAAAGGAAAGAAATTAAAAGAGTGAAGACAGAAAGGGAGAATTAAAGAAAAACTTAAGTGATATGTTACCTGGTTCAGGCTTCTCTCCAATGCAGCTCAGCTTTCCATAGGCACAAGTGCTATAAAAACAAGGGAATGGATATTTTTTAACATTTTCTTGTTAAGTTTCAGCCCATTTCCCAATGAACTTGAAATAATGAAAAATTACTGTGTGACAGAACAAATAAAATGTGTCCTTTATCAAATAGTGTGCACATTTCAAAAATATTAATGTTCTGTATTAGAGTATAACAAAACAAAAGTAGATTCTATTGAAATAAATGCTTGCTCTGTCTATATGCCTGGTTTAAAACTGTCCTTCAGAATAGTTCAGATTCCCATCATAATGGGAATAATCTGTAACAAGATCATCAGGCATATTTCACCATGGAACAAGCCTTTTACAGTCATGGATAAGAAAAACATGTGTGGAGGCAAGGAAGAAAGGGAGGCACGGAGAAAGGGACAGGGTAGGAGTTTGGCTGTTAGCAAAGGCTGACACACCACAGGACTGTTTATTGAATTCCTATACTTGTTTATGTACAATCTTCCAAACACAGGTAGCCCTAAGAATTTTTGAAGCTATGATTTTTTTAAGTGAAAATTTCAGGCATAGAAATTAATTTCATTTGATGTCATAACATTTATATGGTTTCATTATTGCCTACATATATGTATTTACTTTTAACACAAATCTCTTACCAGACAACACCGTTATCATGAACAACTTCTCCAGAAGACAAAGGCATTCCTTTGTAGTAACAGGGACAGCTAGAAGCAGGCACACATTTGCCACTGTCATCCATGTAGGTTCCATTTATGCAGGTACAGCCATCAACTGGGACAAACTTGATGCTGCACGTGACATCAGGCTCACTCAGAGACCGGCAGGTGGGTTGACAGGAATTGACATTGTAGGTGTACGTCAAGGACTTCGGACACAAGGTGGTGTATTTTGCTTGGGAATAAGAAAGTGAGTTACATTTGCTGTTAATTCAAGAATCAATATAGGTATAAAGTAGTTGTGATAAAGTATATATGATTAACATGGCATTGTATGTACCTATGCTTTACTGATATCTCCAGCAGCATCACTTTCTGTAGTACTAAAGCAAAATTTTCCCTTATGACTGTGTCAAATGTTTTGCCCAAGTTAAAGAACAAAGTTCAATTATATTAAGACAGCGTGTTTCTTTCTCTATGCTATTTTTATACTTATTGTCAAACTAAGTTGAGAAACACCTTACTTATTTTATTCCTATTGCAAGGGTATCACTCTTCAGGTTTTTTTCTGATGGTTCTGAGTAAGTAACCTAACAAAGCCTCTTTTTCATATTTCTCCCTGTTTGTCTTTTATAGCATTCCTTTCTTCCTCAGCTTCTTGAAAGTCAATGCTATACTTAAACCTAGTTTAACACAGTTTACTATGGAATCCCTGAGAGCTGCTGTGTGGGGCCTTCTGGATAATCATTTTCATAAGGCAAAGGGATGTAAAACTTACTGCAGGCTTTGCTCCTCCATCCAGTGAGAAGAACTCCTTTTGCAGCACAGGCTCTGACGTAGCTGGAAAGGGCAGCACACATGCAGTCCTCACTCTTCTCACAGTTACATGTGTCAAACATACAGGTCTAGGAACAGAGGATGACATGAGATCATCACAATGTCATGTCAAAGCCATGGCACTCTGCAATTTTTTAAGAGTGTTATGTTCACAAGAGATTAAAGTGAGTGTAATCCACATGTATAAGTAAACATATGCCTGATTTTCATTTACCTCTTTCAAAAGAGGTTATTTATGTGAAAAAAAGGAATCAGAGGTCCACTGTTTTAATTTTTTCTTTCTTTTTTTCATGTGTTGGCTGTTTTCCAACTACTTCAAATTCATTGCCAGTGTGTCATATATATTTAGAATAGAGATTATTTGATGCCACCCATCTTTTGGAGCTTATGTTTAAGAGTCTGGGCTCTCTGCAGCAGAGGAACAAAGAATACAAGAAGTTATTTGATGGATTTCTATGCTGGGCAGGGATAATACAATATTGTTAATTCTAGATGATGTTTATTGAACATAATTTTACAAATTTCCAATAACAGGAAGGTTTTCTAAAGTACCCAGGGAGTCTGTTACGGCATTTCATCACCCCTGGAATATTTTTGTTCACATCTTGTCTAATTCTCATTGCTGCTTTTTATGCACATTGGTTGCCTTGTCCTTGCTTATATGCAAAATCCTTCTGAGAGCAGTTCAGAAGAATTAAAGTTTCAGTTAAGATTCTGGCAAAAGCTTTCATTGTACCTCTCAGAGAGGACAATTTTTATCCTTTGCCAGCAAATCCAAACTTCTAATTTAGTCTTTAAGCTTGCACCTAAAAATAGGTGCAGAAGGAATACACCTGCAAGTTTATCTTCCAGGGAATGGAAAGAAACATATCTTCACAAAAGAACAAATTTCATATTGTGTAGATAAGAATGAACCCTTGGCTTGTAAGGTACCATCATGAATGCATCTCCTCATGACTGGCAAATTATCTCAGGTGTTAGTATCAGAAATCTGAGTCTTTTTCTCATGTATTAGATGAGGTTAGAGACAAATACCTTCTGGTAAACTTCTGGATTCACTGTTGAGTGACATTCAGCAAAAGGTCCCGTGGTATCCGAGAGCAGTCCACACCAGTGCTGAGCATACTGGTCTGTGAATTGAAAAACATGGTAAGGATTTCTGTGGCACTCCATTTGGAAAACTCTTGTCTCAATGGAATTATACCTCCTCCAGGGGAAGCAGAAGCTTAATGTTATATTATAATTAAGCTCTGCATTTGCTGAGGCACACGGTCTTTCACTTCCTCTAAGCAGAAATATGAACTCTTCATAAACTGAAGGTTCTCTAATTCATGATAAGTGTCATGGAATAAACTAAAGATACCCTTAGGTGAATTTTAAAAAGGAAGGTTTGTACTGTAAATTAAAACCATGCTAGTTCATCTCAGAAAAGAGCAGCTTGTGAATACTCAAGAATTATATATTTTGTTGGCTGAAATGGAGCTTGAATGCTTTCAATCTCTGAAGTTTAAGTCTGGTTCTTAGTTTAACAGTGGAAGGGGCCACAGCCTTCAGGGGGGCTAGGCAGTTTTTTTCCCCATGTGACAATCAGCCCTTTCCAGGGATGAATCCCTAATAACACTGCATGGTTCCAGTCTCCCTTAAGTAAATTGACTTGCCGTCTCGATCCAAAGGAACATATTTAAAGGTCCAAAATATTTTTCTAGGTATTATTTATTAATTGAAGCCTTCTAATGTCAACTGGGGAAAATTGTGTGCGTGTGTATGGATGCTAACTATGAAGCAGGGAGCACAGTGCCTGTGGAATAGCAGGACGCATAACTTTCTCAGTCTCACCTGAGAAAGCAGCCTGGGAAATCATAAGGAGGAATTAAAACAATCCTCAGAGATAGAAACAGCCTTGCAGGTGCTGTTTGTCAGTTTCTTGTTTTCTTGCAAGAGAAGGTCAAGCAGTGGTGTACCCAACTGACCAATGATGGTGATGTGTTAGTTCACTAACCAATAGGAGTTTTACTTTTCTGTACTTTCATGTATCAGTCTATAAAAGAAGATCTGAGGTAATAAACCTTGAGGGATGTAGGAACTCTCCTGTTCAACTCACAAGAGAGTCTGTGTCGTTCTTCTCACCATTCCCAATAGAGCAACACGTGTGCAAATACTTTTGTTATTTTGGCTAAATGCTTGGTGGTGCAGCTTATTCCTTCTTTGCATCTTAAAGGAGAATAGAAGAGGTTGATGAGCTTACCATTTTGGATGCTGACAGTACAGGGATCCTCAAAGGTATTTTTGGCATCAGGACAATCAGCCCGAGTTTTCCAAGTATTGCCAAAGGCAGCTGAAGTGCCCTCTATCACACCACTGGTGGTTTTGAAATCATCTGTCTGGACATCATTGAAGTTTCCACAGAGACCTAGAGGGAAGCAGATGGTCTGTGCAAGTCTCCTACAGGATGACAGGTACAGATTGAAGGTACGGGTACAGGTGAAGGCAGTTGTTAGGTCAAGGTCACTCACCACAGGTCTGCCCTTTATGTGATGGGTCTAGGTCTATATAAACTTGCATTGAAGGCATAAGTTGAACCTGTAGCTGAAGACCAAAAGTTGTTTGCAGAATTATGAAGAAAGATGAAGGCCTGAAGATGGTGACATTTGCTAGGGATAGAAGAATAAAATAGTTATAATTTCATTAGAGACGAGCATTTGAATTAATTGCTCGTTATAGGAACAATATAGTAGAGGGATAGTAAAGGAATTCCACAGCTGTGTTTGATATGATCCTAATTTCTGAAGAACTGGTGGGAAAACAATCCTTATAGGATCTCAAATCCAGAACCAAAATGGTCTAACCTAAACACCTAAGCGATAAATGTATACAAAACCTCCACTTTCTGTCAGGTGTTTTATAAAATGAGGGAAGGACATACACTTCTGCTGTTACTTAAAAGGTTGCCTTTGTTTGATGAAAATGCTATAGTACTACTTAATTGAAGAGTCCAGGCTGGACCTATTCTGTCCTTTCATGGTTTGCTTTGTGTTCAGGTGCAGTAGGGTTTGAGAGGAACTGGCGTGTGAGAAACTTCAGTGATGAATGCACTTTGAGAACAAGGACAGAGGAACACAGGGAACTAAATGACTTGAGAAATTGGAGTTCAGTTGCATGTCAGAATTTTTCTTTCCTCTCATATGACAATATTTGGATCTGAAAGTGTGCAATAACACTATTTGCTTGAACTAATTAGATATTGCTAAATTTAAACCCTGCTGTCGCTAAAATTATTAGTGTTGAATAGGCAAACCCTATTACATAAAAATGGGAGACAGTGCTCTACGGCAGTGCTCTGGGTTTGCTGCAGTGAAATCAGAGGTACAATTTGGCTTTAGTTTAAATCATCTAATAGCATTTTAAAGTAAAAATGAGAAATAGAAGTTTTTCAAAGGAACTTACCTGCTGAGAATGGTAACTGTGTGTAGATCATATTCACAAATACACTCCCAGAAGGCTGGATCACAATGTTCTGTCCACAAGAAAAAAATAATAATTATCAAGCAGATAAATTAAATACTTTCCAAATGTTTCCTATCCGATATTATTCAAGATAAAGGGGGAAAAAATGGAGGGATACTATGATGATGTTCTGATGCCTGTACCTATTTCTTTAATCATTATTACTTTGTTCCACTGACTGTCCAAGAAAGCAAAAACCATAAGTTATTTAGATAACAGGAAGATACTAAGATCTCTTTTAATGTGCTTACTTTATTCTTAACTTTTCTTTTAATGAGGTTCATATGAGATAAAACAAAAAGGCAGTGCAAATTTCTTGTCTGTGCTGTTATGTGACATTTGCCTTGTCTGTTAATCTTGGGGAACATCCCTAGAGGAAGTCAAGGGTGCACACTTGCTGCTCACCGTTTGTCCTCCATTTAAGCTGATGGCTACACCCTTGAGGCATGTCTCAGTGTCAGTCAGGCCACACTTGTGGATATCCCCCAACACCGTGAATTCATTGCTATCACAGAGCTTGAAGAAGAAAACAAGAGATCTTGTTAAAAGGATTTGCTATATTGAAATATAGTTATCTCAAAAATGTTCACATGCAAATGGAATTCTTAATAAAGTGAGTCTTTTAATATATGGTTTGTTTCATTTATTCTTGCTCATGTGGGCTAACATATGTCTAGAGTCACCAAGCAAGCTGGCATTCATGCAGTCTGCACACTGGATGCTGTACATTGCTTCTGGCAATGAAGCAGTACTCAGAACATATTAACCTGAACAGTAAAACTTCCTCATGCATTAGGAAGACTAGTTGCTAATGGTAATACCTGTTTAATATGCTACAGCAGGAGGAGGTGTGCCTTTCTTGCCCACTGGTTATGAAGTTTACCAGGTAAAGACTGTTTCCAATGTCTTCTGCACTGAATAGAGTATTCAAGACCCTGGTGATTTGGACACTCTTAACAGGTAGAAAATATGGATTTAAATATCCTCTCACAGGGCAAAATGAAATTAAAGTTATTATTCAGGAAGTTACTGCATAAAGATTCAGATTTTGACTCAGTTCTGATTTTCACAGGAGTGTGCTCTGTGAGCCATCTTCAAATTGGCCCAATGGCCAAAACAAAAGGGAAAGACTCAGAGAAGACTGTGATTCTGAATTTGTCTTATCACCTTTTTGGCATTTTGAAGACTAAATTGAGGACAACTGAAATGCAGAATTACAGCCATCTAGAAATTCAGTATTACATTCTGAGGCTTTTTAAACTTTTGTGTACAAATTTAGAGGTTTTCCTCTGCCTTCAGAGACCCTGAGAATCTAATTTTACATGTTGGTGCCCAAAGGAGGAGTTTAACGTGCAAGTCTGACCTATGCTACTGTTGTTCATCAAGGCAGTGCTTGTGAATCTTACCAAAAAATTTCATTGATTTAGACTATTTCTAAATCATATCATTCTAGCTCATTTCTTAGATTTTATGATTCTCTTTCTTCATCACATTCAGATTTAGCATGTCAAGAACAGATTTTATTTAACATGAAGTCCTTATAAAAATAGTTCACCTTAGTCATCCAGTAAAAATAAAAAATGAATACACCTATGGTTTTGAAATCTAACAAAAAGTCAGTGCAAATCTTAACAATTCTCAAAGAACACAAAAATACTACAATATTATTTAGTATAACTCTAACAGAAAATCTCCTTAAATCCATTTAGGGATGTTAACCCTCAATCCATGCTAACCCTCTGAGATTCAGAAAACTGATGTGATTGCCAGTAGTTTTCATTAAGATTATATATAATAAAAACATTTTTCTTTAGCAAGGATTTTGACTCATTTTTACCTTGGTTAGGACATAACTACAGTCTCCAAAGAAGGAATAGTATTTCTCATCAAATGTTGAAATGTGGGAACCTCCTTCAACACTGCAAGTCCCAGGGCACGACTGAGTGACACAAGACCATTCACCTCCAACACAGGTGCTGAAAGGAAGGAGGCATTCAGTAACGTTGGGTAATGCAAGTGTAAAACAAATAAAAAAGCAATAAAGGCAGATGATGCCTTAATTTTCCTCTTGAAACACTGATCATCCTGCAAAAGAATCCAGTATTGCTTTGAAATCTCAGACAAATATGGGGCAGGCACATTAATATTAAGGTGATAATTTTCTATACATATTGTTGTTTGCTTCTAGCCTTTGGACATAATTCAGTCCTGGTGAACTTGTAATCCATATCAAATATTTATTGGAAAAATAAATAAATAGCTATGTACACTTGCATACACTTCTGCAGTAATACTTCAGTAATTATAGGAATATTAAAAATATATCTTTTATATTTGTCAAGCATGCCTGTTAAATGTGGTCTCCCAATCTAAATGCAACATGTCCCAAATGTCATGTCCTCCCTAGTATTTAAATGAGCATCTTAGCATTATACCATACCATGCTAAAAAGGTGTAACACTAATTCACATTTTTAAACACCTCTGGTATTTGACTTTATCTTCTTTCACTGATATTTCTTGAAGTTGAAGCACCTGTTCAAAAACTCAAATTTTTGTTCCAAGTGTGAAGGGAAAACAGACATGAAAGTAACCTCTAAAGCAGAGTAATTATGGAACTTCAATTGGTAAGTAGTTGCTCATTTGTTTTTTAATGGGAAATCAGTAAATATTCACCTAATGCACAATAAACCCCCAACCCAAAACACCAAAAAGTGAGAAAATTTGTTACCATGATCTGCATTTAGATGAGAAGGAGGCACCAGGAGCATAAGTTTCACCCTCATAGGTACAGTGGCATTCTGTGCGGGGAATGCAGCCAGCACCATTAACGTCATCAAACACCATTCCTAGGAAAAGAAAGGATCTGTTACTTATTCTGTGCACTGCAGAACCTGCCTTCCAACACATATCTAGCAGATACCTGAGACTATGTCCCATTTCTTCTGTACTTTAAAATGATAGAATACAAGCTATGTAGAAATTGAAGGGCTATATTGAAGTCTATCAAAAAATCTTGGCATGATCAAAAGAGACCTCTAGGAAAATGCCTTTCTGCTATGGACTTCAGTCAAATGGAATTAGTATTAAAACTATTAGAATGGAATAGATGAACCATTTGAATATGAACCATGGACATATCTGAACAGTAAATATTTCTATGCCCAGAGAGAGAGGATTGCCTTAGAGAAGTCAGTGCTACTACAGAAACAAGTGATGGTGAATTCTCTGAGACATCATGGGACTGGGCAGAACAGCTGCAAGGGTTCCTGTGATACACAGTGAGAACAGCAAGAAAAATTTAGACCCAGAACATGCACAGAGAGAACACATCTATCTTGCATTGATAGGCAGTTCTTGTGTGTAATTCTCTGAAGCACCAGATCTAACACTCTGCCTAGTGCTCTGTCAGTTCCTTGTTGTTTAGACACACAACACTTGACAAGAAGGATTTGGTCATTTGTGCAATCAGATGCAGCTTTGCTAACAGCAGGCATTATGCCTGCAGACAAAATCTGCTTAAACACTTCGTACTTTCTGTGAACTGAATTTGAATGCTGAGAACAGAAGCCACTGTTGTTGACAGGAGCAATGTATCTTATTATCAGTTCAGTCATTTTATATACATATATATATATAAGATATATATATAAAGCACATCTGTTGTTTAAAAGGGCATATTTAGTAATTTGAATAGAAATAGTCCATCCAGGGGAGAAATGCAGCTATTACTTCAATGATAATAGCACTAATGATGTGATAGGACTGATCCAGAATATGAAGGTTGTTAAGTGTGTACAGGTGAGTATTCTAGGGGGTTTGGCTATGAGAATAGGGCAGGAAATGAGCTTGCCTGGAGGACAGACGCAGCCATCTGTGCAGTGATCTTCACAAAGAGCGGATCGTTCTGGGTTGCTGCACGTGTCGGAGCAGGGAGAGCCACACTCATGGTATTGCATGTTGAACGGACACGATTTGGCTAAAAGTAGAAAGAGTATTATAAAACTGACCTTTCATTTAAAAGTTTGAGAAAACAGTATTTGTAATTTAGGTTGTTTTGTGTCAAGTTATGACAGGGTATCCTGATCCAAGTGGAGGCTGAAACATTATAGATTTTCTGATTTATATTGAAAATCCCCTAGGCAAAATCCCCTAAACTTCCATATTCCCAAAATCTTGCACACGACCAGGTTAAAACTGATTTCATGATAATTGTGTGCACTTTTAAATGACCGTCTTCTTCAGGGAAAAACCTCACACATTTGAAGTTTGCTAGATGTGTGTAACAAGCACAGGTGGATGTCCCTTCCCAAGATACTCACGGCACAGGTCTGTGGTTCTCCAGTTCAGGGGCTGTCCACCTGCATGAGCACACTGCCGGGAGTACTCAGCAAAGGTGTTGCACATGCAGAAGTCAGCCATAGAGCTGTCACAGTGGCACAGGTCTTGTATGCAAGTTTCAATGTAGTCCTGGACGTTCACAAGCATGTTACAACTTGTAAATGCTTTGCTGGTTAATACTGCCTCACAGATAGAAGCCTAGGGAGGAAAAGAGAGAAGGTAAACAAAGTGTTAAGAAAACATGAAACTAAATTTAAGGCATGGAGCAGAACAAACCAAAGATTGACCGGTCCAGAAACCCATTCAACAGTAGCCATAAACGGATATTTAAGGAAAAATATAACAACAGGGCAAAACCACATGGAATAACCACCTTTGAATAACTCTAGTAGCTTCCATATCCTTGATTACCATCACCTCAGGTCACTTCCAAAGTATTATATAATTTCTTTATATTAAGACATTCTCAGAAAATTTCTCCTTCAGGAAAATATAGCATCTTCTTGTAGAAGGGGAATGCAAATTTTTGGCATTCACTTTAGCAAAGAATACAACATGAAATTTAGAATATTTTTCTTTTGAGACCTACAGTTGAGCCATATTCATACCCTATTTTTTCCCTTTCTAAAAAGTTTTCTCCAAAGACAGAGGATGTATTCACACTGAGAAAACAAATTTTGAGAGAGTGGTTCTTACAAATTCTCTTGAGCAGTTCATCAGAGTAGTAGGAGGAATAGGATCATCACACTGCTCTGTGGGTCCATCCATCTTCTGCCTGTTACCAAACTGTATGGGTGTCAGTTTTGTCTCTGTAAAAAAAAAGTTCAAATATTAGAATAATGCTTACTGATTTCTCTGAGTTTCCTTTTGTGACACTACCTGCCACAACATGAACTGTGATTACCAGATAATATCACTATAATATGAAAGGGAAAAGATGAACAGGATAGATAAAGAACTGGATTGTAACTGTTGAAAACAAGTAAAAATTTCTGTGTGGAAGGTCTTAAAATATCTAACAGTGATGGAAGCAGTCTGATATATCTTAAAGTCCTGACTTGACACAACTGACATCACAGGAATACACAAAGAAGTATCCCCAGTTTTCCAGTTAATACAACCCACAACCTATATTAAAGTATATTGTAAGAAGAAAAAAAAAAGAAACCCCAAACCACCAGTAGTTAGTAATGCTTTTTATTACTTACTCCCTGAAATAAATTCATTGCTGACTGGAATTCCATTGAAGTCCCCACAAAGTCCACAAGTTTGATTGGCATATTTCTTATCTAGTTCCACCTAAAAAAAAATAAAAGAGGCATTTTATAGAAATGGCAGTCTTGATGATTAGGAGCACAGCCTATGCCAGTATTGCTCATGTACTCAAAATTTGAGATATGCTTGTTGTGGAGACTGTGCTGTGTGAAAACAAGGTAGGCACCATTGGAATGGTCAGTGCTGACCAAGAAAACTCACTCTTATCCTAGCCCTGGGTTGTGAACATCAATACTTTTCCAGGTCTGGAATCTGAGGAGTACTTCACTGTGAGGTAGGAACATTATAATTCAGAATCTATTGATTTTGAGCTGAGTTTGGTGGGGGGAAAATAAAGGGAAATTGAGAGAAGACTGGAAGACAGAAGAATACACTAAAAATGGACACAAATCCAAAAGTAACTAATGCCTGCCTGCCTGTAATACTGCAAAGGTGTAAACAGACTATTTTCAAAGTACAGCCTTTCTTCTGTGCTTTGGATGTTTTCTTACCAGGAGGGCATCATGTCCATTCCAAAGGAAAGTCAGTCCCAACTTGGCAGAAACTTTCAAATAGTTATTACTTTTCTCTATCAAGACTCCCATATGGCTGTAGGGCATCTGGACCCTGGGAAAAGATCATCATAAGTCAAGGTAGGGACAGAAATAGGGTAGGGACAGAATATCCATTGAATGCCCACAATGATATCCTTTATTATTCTCTTTCAGAATTTTCAACATGTATCTGTGAAGAAATTAGAGCAATAACTACTGCAGACAACACAGGTTTGTAATATTTTATCTATTTCCTATGCAATTGCCTCTCATTGTGCAAATGGATCAGCCTTGCTTTCCCTGTTGTTCCTTTTGGCTGTCTCTGTTAAGGGTGTTTTGCTGGGTAAAATGTTAGCATATATCTCTGGTTGTATTGTTCACAAAAGTGCTGGGAGGCTCTGTTTTGCAGGCAGTGTGCTTCAGGATATTGCTGAAGCACACCTTGAAGCATTTGATGCTAAAGGGATAGACTCCAGGCTTTCTGTGACATGAGTGCCAATCAGGAAGCTGTACCCAAGATAACCTTTAGACTAGTTCGCTGTACATAGCTGCCATAATGGACAGCTCACTACGGGATAGCTGCCCAAATATTTACCTGGCCTTTTGGGTAGGTGTCACACCCTCTGTCAAAGTCAGTGCTACAATTGCTACATAGATAGAAAATTTCCAGAACAGATAACTTTAAATTAATTCAGGTACAAGCTGAAGAGCCATCACTGCTTTCCCACACACTGTTCAGCACAAGAGCAAAAGCTGTCAAAAATTCCTCTCAGGGATTCTGCTGTGGTAAAATTAATGGAAAGTACTAACTTCAAGGGTGTAAAGAATGCAGCTTATAGACTTAGTAGCATTGTCCCTATTGTAGCAGTGGGACAGCATATTGGATATAGCTCATCGGAACAAAACAGCCACAGGGATAATCTGTAAAAGTGGCACTTAGCTTGCTCTCAAGCCCTCTTTTTTTGTTACTACTTCAGTAAGAACCTGAGCCCTCCCACTGCTAGGGAGCAATGTGAGATCAGATGAGGGAAAGGGATACTTGCTCAAAGAGCCCACTGGGAACAAGGTAGGAACATACAATTTGTCATCAAGCAGGACGGAAGTGGGGGTCAGTTCAATCACTGTTCCTTCCAGCTTCATGATGACATGAGTGATCACAGTAGCATTTTCCACCATTGCACGCCTAATCTGGATGTTGAAGTCCTCATAGGGAGACTTGCAGTTGGATGCAAAGATGTAGTTGCAGACCCCAGGGAAGTAAAAGATGTCCCCATCAAAGGTCTTGAAGTGGAAGTTACCCCATGTGCTACACACACGGCCATTGTGAGAGGGGTTGCCAGCTGTGGATTCAAAATAAGCAGTAAGAATTTTCTGTAATACCCTCACTGTAGATGCTTTTTCCCTCCTGCTTCTTTCACCAGCCTCTGTCCAAAAAGCTCATCTTCTTACCTCTGTTTCGTCAAGATACTTGTTTTTCATTATTTATTTATTTAGTTCAGTTGCTTTTTGTGCTTAATCAGCTTTGCATAGGGATATAGGGCCTAGGATCAAAAGAGATCTCCTGGGTCACTAGATCCAGTGCTCTAGTTCTGATGACTTCCCTATCCTATAAATCTTTTTCTAAATGTATGGAGTCCTAAAGTTTCACCATAAAACCATTTTAAAGCAAGTTTAAAACTTACTGATACTCTTACTTGGGAAAGCCATTCATACCCACAACCTCTAAGTGGCTGGAAGACTCTTGTCAACATCTTCCAAAACACATTTCCATCCCACGTATGCCTAGTTGTTCTTGTGCCAAAATTACACATCACCTTGATCCCTGCTCCTCCCCTTGCCCATTATAGAAATCTTTCTTTTCAGTCTTCCTTTCCTTGCAAGCATGCTCCACAATATCCCTGATTATCTTCCCAGTCCCCTTCCACATTTACACTCAGCCTGCTTGAATTGTACCTTATTTCCCTAGATAAGCTGTCTTGACAGTTTTCAGCACACTAATATTTTCCTCACTTTACTGGAAATATACATAATATTAGGGAAAAGCATGTACAATATGTATGCATGTAAATATAATATATATATATTACAGCACCATAAAAGAATGAGGCAAAGCACTGGATTCACAGTTAGATTACCTGATCAATTAACTTTCTGCTAATTTTTTATGATGCTAAAGGACCTTACATAAATTTATTGATTTTTTTCAGTCGCTCCATGATCTTTGTCATTAACAAAAGCACAGATGTCTGAGCCATGACATTGGCTTAACTTACACTTTACTTTCAGTGTGTTTTGAAAAGGTGGAATGATTGTCACTCCTTGGGAGCTGAAAGCTGGTAGAAAATAGAAAGGACAAAAAAATGACCAAGTTTAATCTTTTTTGAAATTCTAAAACATGGGTGGAGATTGTTTAGTCTTTTTAGTGATTAGTTTTTCCTACTACTAGTTGTGCTCTAGGGGAGAGTTTTCACAAGGTTTTATTGGTGGTTTATACATAATGCTTTGTGTTCTGTCTTTCTATAAATTTCACTAACAGCTAAATTACACAGATTGCAATACTTTATTCCATCATTTGTTCAGGACTCCTATCTGATGCTGGCCCTGATACTCTGAACTCAAATGCAGAAATATGATCCTCAGAGCTCTGTATTGTAATAGTGATTACAACAGCTATATTTAAATAATCTGTGGCACACGTTTTGCAGGGCAGATTTAATGATCATCTACTTCAGCCTGTCATCACTAGTACACCAGTCAGCTTTGGATCCTTCCACACTTATTTTGCACTATCCAATTACGTGCCATGCATGATCTTGTAGTACATAATTATTCTAATGTTTAAGGTACTTACAGTTTTCTTATTTTCTTGTGAGTAATACAGTCATCTTGACACAGTGTAAAAAAAATGGGCCTTTTATTACCTACTATCAAGTACCTCGGTGATATGTATGTAAACACACACCTCTTCTGAAAATACACTTTTAGATATAAGTTATGTACCTTTCGTGAAGTTAAAGATTAGATAACTGTATCATATCAGTAGAGCAGATCCACTGGGCCAGATCTCAGAGAAAGTTCTCAAGCTTAGAGCAGTCAGAGACTGGCTGAGAACTGGAGATATAGCACAGAGGATTTCTCTTTTAATGTGTGTGGTATATTTTAGCTAGGAATCAAAATATTGTAGTAATCTTACTACTTATTACTTTTTTCTGGAACAAAACCTTAGAAAGAGATCAGCATAAAAATACCTACATTTTTGTCGCTGCAGGAGAGATGGAGAAACATACTCTGACTTTGTTGGTTTTTCACCACTCTGGGCTTGAACTGCATCAGGAAGAGCAGTAAAGGAAATGTCAGTGTCTAATTTCTTCGAGTTTCCTCATTATATAGTCACATTTATATAAGTCTCATCATATAATCTCATTATATAATCATTATATAGTCTCAATTTTATCTGTTTAAACATGCAACACGCGGTATATCAAAAATCATCAATGATATGTTTGCGTGCAGAAGGTCAAAGATGCATCAGGACCCATACAACAATGACGGCCAAACATCACTCCTTCAGACTTTTCCTTTTTTGGTTACTAAATTACTGTAGGGAAGCCATCAAAAACATGCCAGTGGTGATTTGAGCAGATCCTTATTCTGTTGTAGTATACCCCTGGATTCCCTTATAAGCTTTTCAGATAAAGGACCTAAATTTCTTGGATTTTCTGTGCTTTAAGCATCAGTAAAACCTTTTTCCTAGCTAGATGGCTTTAAAATAAGTCCCTTTTGTACGGGAAGAATTCACTTTAGGGTTAGAAGTCTGATCTTTGTCAAAGCCAAAGTTACTCTGTATATTATAGTTTCAAACACTCTTTGTAATAGGCCACAGAAGGAAAATAAATACAAAAGCCACACCACACAGAAGGAAATAGGTCTTTCCAACAGATACATTTGTGCCTGTTGATTTTGCCCCAAAGCAGAGAAACTATTTTTTGTTCCATTCCACTGCAGCATCAGAATAGGAATACATACAATATCCACAGGGGCCAGAGGGGCTTTCCATCCACTGTTTAGTGAGAGTTCATCAGGGGGCAGGTTGAGGTGAAGAGTGCTCTGGCCAGAGAAAGCTGCAAGGGCAGGTTCACCCCCTGCTGCAGCTCACAGGGGCTGTCTGTGGCTAGGTCCACTAGAGGGGCTAAGGCTGAAAGCAGAGCTGCAGGGAGCCTGCAAGTCCCCTCCTGGGGAAAGAGCTGGGGGTCTGCAGCTGGCCTTAGAGGGCACGTGCCCGCTTTAAAGACAGGAACCATTCAGTGCTTCTGGGCTCCTTCAGTGCCCAGCCTCAGACAGCTTTTAGCTTCTCTCTCCACGTGCTGTGTGGCTCTGCTCTGTCTCGTGCCACATGCAGATCCCTGCTGTCATTGCATGTGGTGCTAATGCTACAGCTAGTCCTGTCACAGGCTATTCTTTGACACTGACACTTCTGAACATAAGTTACTATGGGACTACCTAGGAGTAAAAAAAATATGAAAACATACAATAGGATCTGCACTTGAGATAAAAATACATTTGAAGCTAACACTGTTGTTATGTTAAAGGAAAATTATCAGGTGAAAAAAGAAAAAAAAATAATTAAAGAGATATCTATCCATCTGTGACTATTAAGTGTCCTCAGAATATTTATAGTGGTTCCATTTGTTTTCAGCCCATTGCAAACCAACTCTGTGTGCTAAGCTTTTATGTAACCTCATAAGCAAGACTAAATGATTTTTTAAAATCTCTTGCCTGATGATTTTCAAGTAAAATTCTCCCTTTTTTCAATACTCTATCATCAGCTGATAAACAGAGTCTTTAATAATTCATGCAGACATACACCTCAACTGATTTATTCCTTTCTAGAGGTACCCTTGCACCTTTTGGTTTGTACATTTACAATTGCTATACCACCTTGAAATGGACATTAAAAGGTAAATGGCAATCTTAAAACATTTTTGTAGAAACGTGAGTTCTGAGGGAATTCCACTCAATGCAGTTGAGCAGCTCCAGATTTCAACTGGAGAAAAAAAATTATGATAGTTTCAAAAGATTTAATTTTCTCTTCTTAGGAGGAAAAGTATTTTAAGCAGAAAATAAAATCTTGCATGAAGGCAACAGCTTCATTAACTTCACAAAGCCAAGAAGAAAAAAAAAAATGCTTCAAACTCCAAAGCAAGTTATAAATTCTTTAAAACAGTAAAAATGCCAAGCAAGTGAATCGTCCTACCTTTGATCTGTATGAAGACCAGGGTTAGTATTGATATCCATAGTGGTATTCGTGTCCCACCACCTTTACCCATCTTCTGGAAGTCCGGTAGAATCCACCGAACAACCTGCCTCTGAGGAAATACCTGTCTGTTCCCAAGTCTTATATAGTGAGAGAGCAGAACTTGGCTCAGTTCCCAGACTGTTTCACAAGGCTCTTAAAAGGTGGGGCTTCAGACATTTTCATTTTCCTTTACAGGTGCAGAGGTAAATAGAGGATGCTCTGACTTTCCCTGAGGTATTTACACTCTAGGAGGAGTATTCTTTCCACAAGTCTTTTTGATGAAATGTCAAGAAATGAGCAAGAAGAATTTTTGCGTAGGCTTAGCCTTCCCAAATGTTTGTTTGTTGTGGAATAAACACAATTTAAGAGACTTCTGTGTGACTTTTGAGCAGGAAGTTTGACTGAATTACTTCACACATTTTTTTATTTTGCTCCCTTGGGCAAGTGATGATAATTAGCTTCTCAAAAAACCCCGAAGAAGTTCCACCTGATACAATTTTATTTTTTTTTTAAATTAGTTTGCACCTGCCTGTGTAGCTACTTTGCTTGTGAAAATGAAGAAATCAAATGCCATCTAAGGTGAGCAGTTATCCCACTGGTCAGGCACCACACAGGTGTATACAATGATAATCCTTTTGTGTTGGCAAGGCAGTAATATAGCCCTTACCTTGAAGGACTCCTCACATGGTCAATTTTAGGGTTATTTCAGCTGTTTCCCTTCTGAGTAAACATGATTTCACCATTAAAAATTTACTGGATTCTACCTATGATTAAAAAAAAAAAAATACATGTTATTTCTAACCCATTAAAGGACGGATAAACAAGAATATTTTTTGGAATATTCCATATCTTAGAAGTAATAAGAAAGTGAAGAATGGTTTTTGAGCATGTTAAAATAGTTATTTGCAGCCATATTTGTCTGGGAAATTAACCTTTTATAGTGTTGGATGTAGAGAAACACAGTGTTCCACTAAGAGAGCAGATCCCATAATTCCACATGAGTTCAAACAGTTCCTACAAGGAAGAGGGTACTGGGATTCTCTCCATATTCTTTGGAATCATAACTATGTTTAAAATGGAATGAAGTTTAGCCATAAGGGAGGGACATTAGAGGAGCATTGAGAAAGTAGTGAAATACTCCTTTAGGTTGCCTAGGAATACTGTCCAAATTCCATCACTAGGTTTGTAAACACCTACATGAGAATGGTCTAAGTGCTGTTGATAGTGCTCTGGGGCAAGGGAATAGACTAAATGCCCACTTGAAATTCTCTCAAATATGATTTTCTATTATATTTTATGAAAAATTATCATGGAATCATAGAATCACAGAATGCTTTGTGTTGGAAGGGACCTTAAAGACTATCCAGTTCCAACCCCCTGCCATGGACAGGGACATGTTCCACTAGACCAGGTTGTTCAGAGCCCTGTCAAACCTGGTCTTGGACACTTCCAGGGAACGGAGTATCCACAACTTATGTGGGCAACCTGTTCCAGTGTCTCACTCACTGCACAGAAAGGAATTTCTTTCTAATATCTAATAAAAATCTACTCTTTGTTAGATTTGAGGAAGTAACTTCAACACTAAGAGGGAAATAAAAGGCACAATTTTTACCTAAGCAGCAAACAAAATCAAGAAAACATGCTGGTAGTCCTGAACATTTTAAGAGGACAACTATTTAAATAAAGGTGACATAACAAAATTGAATTGAAAGTTTTGAGGCAAGGAATTGTTCTGTTTCAGTCATGAGTTATATCTTTGGCAACTTCATCGATGTGTAAGGCTGTAGAATATATCTTAACATTATTTAACAAGAAGATGTCTACAAGATACTTGTATATACAGAAATACATGTAGTGAAAATTTAAGGAATTATCTTTGTCTCTAATGGTTATTATCAAAGTTCCGGGATGAAGATCTAGAAAAATAAAAAAAAAAAGAATGGATTTAAATGGTACGTAATTAAAGTAATGATAAAATAGTATGGTAAACTCAGGTGGGTATCACACATAAGCTTATTAAGAGATTATGTTGGCGAGAAGAAAAATATACTTTATGAATCATTGTATTACTTACCACTAGAAATTGATTTATATCAACAGTTGGTATGCTGTGGTTTCATACACATTTCCTGCATGTTCATGGTAGCACTGGGATCTCTGAGATGTCCCAGTCTGGTCATCATAAATTAGGCTAAAACTGGTTTACAGTATAGTTTAACCCCTTTAATTGAGCTTTAAGGCACCATCAGAAGTGGTTCCCTATATCTGTATTTTTGACTTAAAATTTCAAATCTCATGTATGTCATGAATCAACTGTCCATACAATACTAAGTGGTTAATTCATTGACTAATTCTCTTGCCATATTAAATTTCTTATCTTGTCCTATTTCTTCTTGAAAATTTTTATAAAATGTGTTAAAATGTATGAGTCTTACAAAAATAATCTCAAATATTTATGATGAATTGATATAGTAGTATTATTAATTATTCAAAGAAATAATTCCTCTTCAACTTGTATTCCACCTCCATTCACTCAATAGACATACACAGGTGACATGGGAGAGTATATTTTAAAAATTGGTTGGGAGTAACATGTCTGATTTTTGTACCTCTTTATGATCAAATCCATACAGTTGACTGCAGGAATGGAAATTCAATATGTCAGAAGAATTTATTGAAGTACCTAATTTTAATTTTTTTAACAGAAAAGATAAAATATTTTTCCATTGCATTTGATATGAAACCCTGACATTTCTTTCGATAGTTTCTCTTCCTTTTTCACAGGATCATATTCTTATTCTCTGCATCTGCAATAGTAATTTGAATTAAATCAGTAGAAGGGTTGCTAACATTTTCAGATCCATTCTTTTTAACACTGTGTGATCAAATGCTACATAGTGGTGATGTTATTTACACATTTTACTCATGATTTCTGAATCTCCTTCTTCATAAAATAAAATGAGACCATCCTATCTTATCTTCATAGATACCCACTGTAGAATGCAAATAAAATGTGATAGCAAACTTGGTTAACTTTTGGGTGCAATAATGACTGAAGTCAGTATCTCCATTTATAGTTAAAAAAGAAATAATTATGAACTTATAGAGCCATGCAAAAGGTTGTCAAGTCCACCTGATGTCGTACTGGAGTAGGGAGTATTCGTTTCAAGGTAGGGAGGAAAATGTGATTGACAGGAATTACAGTACTTCCTCTGGGTGAGTGCTAAAATGCAAGTTAACAAGGAGCTGCCTGCTGGACTTTTCTCTGGCGGGTCATTTGGCCACTTCTGAAGCCATGTTTAAGCTCCAGAGTGATGCTGGGACACTTGGCATTGAATTCAGCTGAAGTACCATTCTGATTGCCCCTGAATTTTGGCATGTACAAATTCAAATGCATTATTTCTATCTGAGGGCTTCTATGGAAAAGTGAGGTAACTGATTGTTTTCTGCTTAAAAGTTGTTCATTAATGTTATAGGTGTTCTCTTACTTATGTGAAGATGAACTACATTTCAAACAGCTGCAATAAGTATTTCATAGTATGATACAATATAGTCTATCTAAAGTAAAGCTATAGTTAAAGACCAAAATAGGGATACAACTCCTTTTATGTTCTTTACCAGATCTTAGTCAAACATAGAGCCATTGATCCATTCCTTTACTTCCAAATGCTTAGATAAAACTCATTAATTGAAAGTCAAATCACATCATAATGGAGATTTTAAGCCATTTCATTAACATGAGTAGTTCTCCTGTTTTCTAGTGTGTGCATTGTAGAGGAGCAATACTTACTTCTTTAACCTCCATTGCAATGTCTATGTTTTACTGTAAAACAAGTGACTTGATTAGGATCTGTTTCTGATCTGCTCATTTCAAAGTTTGAAGAGTCGTTTAGAAGAACCCAAGCAAAGCATAACATTTTAAATCAGGCACTGGAGACTGACTAGCTGCAACATAAGAGGCTGGTTAACACTGATATGACTAGGAAGTAAAAGATATTGAGTATAATATCTCTCATTTTATTTAACAGTTATCCTCTGGGAAGCAAATCTGTCAGAGAACAACTAAGAGTACTGTATTCAGACATTCCCCCTACGGAAAGTTAGTAAAGATCCTGTGCAGAGTTAGTAAAGAAAAAACAACGTGCACCCTGTACCAAGAGAAGTATGAACATGGGGGCCAGAGCTGGGTTTCCATGTTGTCCGAACACATCCAGGATATCTCTGTGTATAAAGGGGATAAACACTTAAGCCTCTTTACAGTTTGTAAACACAGACACCACAACCGTGCATGCCAGTATTTGCAATTGGTATTATAGACTAAAATACTGATGTACACACACATACTGGAAGGCATATTTACATTGTGCAGTGGTGCGTGCTGCAGAGATCCCTCTGCTAGCGGCCGCCAAGGTAAATTCATAGTAGGCAATAGTGTCGCTGCATCAATACGAAGCTGCACCTCAGAGAATTTGCTTTTCTCTGAGGCACTGACACTGCAGCATTGTGCTTGCAATCGGAGCTCTACGCAGAGCCATGCAATGCTATAGGGCCATTGCAGCGCTGTGCAGAGCCAGCTGAAATCTGGGGTCTGTTATACCGTGCCTTAGTGACCCAGATCAAAAATCAGTCCTTAGAAGCAACTGGTGTTTGCAGGCTCAGAGAAATAAATGGTACAGCTAGCCAAAAAGTGGGTGAAATGGAGGGCTATGCTGAGCAATATCTATAAACCCTCAAAGGAACCTGTTGGTGATGTACAAGCTCAAAAAAATCTGTGTTAATATACTCTGGTGGACACAATTCTGCTGAATGACACTTTTTTCTTTTGTTTGTTGGAAATAATATAAACTACAGACTGTGTAAAAGTGGAGATAGATAAGTATATATGCTATTACCTTAGCAAGTTTTGTCAGAAGTTCTATTATTAGCAGACCCTTGAGTATATTGTCTTATCTTAAATAAGTAGCAGACTTCCCTATTCCAAAAAAAAAAATGCATGGAGGATATAATTAAATGCATAAAAAGACAAACATGGAAAAAGAAACAAAATCCTTTGGTCCATGTATTATTCAAGACTCAGAGAAATTAATTAAATTTATACAAGTGGTATAAAAGTTAGCAGAGACCTCTTTAGTATTTCAGTTCAAATATTGCTTTTCACATTAATAATTTAAGCTTCTGTTATGTCATCCTCCTTAAAGGGAGAACATATTGCATGGGGGTATCTGTGTATGTGTGTTCAATCTCTATTGTAAAGTAACTTTTAAAAGTTACTTTTACAAATCCTTTTCTATATTCACCATTTTGGTTCACAAACTTGGATAATGGTACAGCATAAAGACTTAAACTGATGGAAGATGTTGAACAAAATGCAGGGAGGTACATTGGTATTTTGTTTGTACTGCAGGTACAAACTGGCCACAAATTAGTTTCATTTGGAAGTTTGGCTAAGGTTTTTAAACATCAAAGGATGGCTATCATTTTTTTAAGACTTTACTGCAGTAGCAGGGATAAAATCATAATCACTTTGAAGACAAACCTGATGCTCACTTATATAGTTATTAATATGAGGGTCTATTGTGTTCATAGTTTTTATCTATTGTTTTATTTTTATTTTAGTAAATTTTAAGGAGGGTTTATATTTATTTTTATCAAGTATTATTAAGTTTGCAATGTCAAAACACTAGGAGGTATTGATGTTAACATCAGTGCAGCTCCATTAGATAGTTTTAAATTACATGGTTGAAATATTATGTTTCTTAGAGGGTTCTTGCTTTTTTTTAGAGAGCTTAGAAAATGAATGTCTTTTCTTGTTCAATTCTTTTTACCTATGTGTCCTAACACTTTGTTAGTGTGTGTTATTTAGTCCTCACTGAAAACAGTCAGAAATTTCCTCAGTTACTTTTCTGTGGTGCCCACCACTGGAGTCCCTGAGAAGTTCATCAATAGTAGTGTATGGCTTCTGAAAACATGTTTTTACGTACTTGGGATATATTATCTTTGTTTTACATATTGCTAAATAAGGCACAGTAATTTTGGGGGGCGAACGGTCTAACACCCCTCTGATTAATTTTCAGAATACTGAGCTTTATTTTGGTAGTCGCATGTTTAGTATGTCACCTTCAGACAGAGCTGTGAAAGTCCTACAGTTCTGCAGCTGAGATGTTGAAGTGTCCAGCACAGAATCTAGAAGAAAAAAATCAAATGTGAAAATTCCAGTTTAAATTAATATGCGCAGCATCAAAACAATTCAAAATAAGGGAGAATTTGAATCCATATCAACGTGGTAACATCTGTGTGCCATTTTCTCTCCACAGTGGCCAAATTCTCCAGACAGTGAGAGAGGACTGTGGAGAACCATCATGCTCAGAGTGTGCTCTCCCTGAACCTCGAATCCGGGTTCAGCTCCCTGCAGCAGGTGCCTGATGTGCACACAGTCCAGTGGAGAGCAGCAGGATCCAATCAGGGACTCGGGGTTGTGCAATCCTGCGTACGCACAGAGATGGCACATTGCGACTTGTGATAGCCTGTGCTCCCTGCTCACGTAAGTAACCCTTCCTCAGTGAGTCTGAGTAGGGAGAGGAGAACCACTCATGAGAAATTCTCATGGGCTCTGCGTTGTGAGTTATCACAGACCGTGGGTTTTAGATATATTCTCTAAATATGCATTATGGAGGTGACTAATTGGTCTTGAAGGGTTTGCTGAGCTGAGCTGTCAGACTCCTTATCATTTTGCAGTGCTGAAGTATGATATAAAACAAGAATGCTGTCAAACTTGAGCAGCTAGACTTGTACTGTATAGAACATTCAACACGTCAGTGGATGAATTGTCTGTTGACCTTTTTATAGTCAGTTTTCGGCTTTATTGATCTGAAAACTATGAAAATCCTTATCTGCTTTGGTCAGTTGCTGCAAATGGCTGAAAACTGGTGTTGCATGTTCATGTTTTGAAAATAAGAATTGTATGGACTGAACTTTCTTACCATGACCTGAAATGACTTGCAGAGTTAGGGATGGAGAGAAGATTATTCAGCTCTTTTCTGTTGCCATCATAAAGCAAATTTTATCCATGGCAGTTTGACTGTCAGTCTTCAGTAGGAGATTGATGTTGTAAGCTGGTAGTGATTGTTGTAGATAGTGTCTAATTTTGACTGCACATCTTCTAACTCTTCACCTCCTTTGAGTGCTAACAATATTTCTGATGAAATGAAGGTAAAGTCTGAATTATTAGTAATAAGTTGAACAGAATCACATGTAGATTTCGGATCTGAAACCAATTTTTGTGAGCTGCTGATTAGGAACACTGTCTCTTGTCACACTAGATGTGACTGACATTCTGTGTGTGGTTAGTTCTAATATGTGCTTATGGGCTGATGCCTTTTCACAAACATGGAGTAGAAGAGCTATGATTCCTTTTATACAGCACAATAAAGCACAGTTATCTCCTGTTTATATTACTATTAATAATTTAGGAATGTTAAAGTTTCTGGAAAGAATTTTGGACACTATAGATAGAAAACTGCACTCGATCAATTAAAATTGGCAGTAATGATTTGCATCAAATGCAGATCTGAACTGAGAAGCTTACAATCTCTGTGCACTGGATGCTGAAGAGATTCGAAGAAAGCTTGTCCACTGTTGAACTAATTACATGATAATGGAAATGGATGCAAAAAATATTTCTATAGAAAGCTGATTCTTTTGGAAATTGAAAGTGAAGTTTCTTATTGAAATTTATCTCAGATTAATATTGACACAAAGGGCTGTTTTCCATTATTAGCCTTATCGATGCAATAACATTTTTGATAGAGAACATATTGCTGTGAAACGAGGAGACTTTTTTCCTGTCTTCACAAGAATAAACAAATAAATTACTCTCTACAATCTAAGAAAGAAATAAAAAAGTTTGACATATGTTTCATAGCAGGTAGTGGGCTCTTAAGCCTTCTGAAACAAACATGGTCCAGAAAGCTGTTCATCTTCTTTTAGTGTTTCTGTCCAACAAGAAGAGAAACAGGAAAAGTTAGTTTGCTTTTATGGTGTGGATCCTGCAGTTTTGGAACTCCTTTGTATGCTCATTTGTTCTCTCTGAATCATTCTTGCAAACAGGTGGGGAGCGCTTTCTTTTCTGGCAGGTTTTGGATTGAATTCAAGGCTCCAGGAAACCCAAGTCTCTTACGCTGGTGTAATTTCAAAGCAGTTCAGCAAAACTCAGTTGGGCTGCACAGAAGGAAACCTGTGAGTCCCATGCTTTGTCAGTGGTATTCCAAACACTACATTTCTTGACTCGAAGACTGTAAACCATCAGGTGATCACTTTTGTTGAGTCAGACTCCTCTATATCCCAGACCATGCTCTTATATACATTTTATCCTGTGCTTTTTTCATCTAACTTACCAATTTACATTTAGGGCAAATCATTTAGGCAAACACCCCTTCTTGGCTCACAGATTCCCGATGACAGGGAATTGCCTGCATCTGTTGAAAAGCTGTTTTCGTTGTTACATACTCAACCTTGCTAAATGTCAGTCTCCCTTTTCTAAGGGAGGAATCAAGGGGGATAAGCCTACACTGCATACATCAGCAGCTGAAGCATTTCCCAGCTAAATAATAAGTGAGTTTGCTGAAAGATTTATGTCAAAATTTGGTTAAAATCAGTTTGACCGCCTTGTTTTCCATACAGAGTTTCAGTTACCAGGAAATCAGTCCAGTTTTATCCCACACAGGTGAAGGTGGATCATATCAAGAAAGAATATCGACTGCAGATGAAAAGAGCGAGAGAAGCCTTTCACCGTGTTAGGAATTGTTTGGTTTGTATGTAGCCATGTTGGAGCTGTACAAGAGTCACTTCAGCCTGGTCTCTAGGCTCTGTGGTGTACTTCAACTTTGCTGTAACTGTTGCACATCAAAAGGTTTAAATGATTTTTTTATTTTATGATTTGTACAACATTAAGTACTGAGCAGTTTGTGCACATTATGGCTTGAAGCTCCATCAAGCTGGACCCTTGTTTGAACCAGCTTGTCATGCGTCACATTAATTCATTTCATTTACACTGATTAGTGTGGCTGAGGAAATACAACATGAAATGTTTTAATCAGTATTGTGAAATCACTTTCCCTTCTATTAGTTCCAAGCTGAATTGATAAGTATCACTAAGAGTTCATAATAAAAAATTTGTACATTTTCTCTCATGTAACATTATAATATCCTAGATTCTTAAGCAGTAAAAAGAGATTCAAGTGTATCTGACTTATAAAATCTTGATATTCAATTAAACTTTTTCCACTGAATGATTCCTTCGCAGATAATCACAAAACTTACTAGGCTGTCCTCAAAGCAAAGGCTTTTCTCAGCATACTCTCAACTCATATGGAAGTAATGATTATCTCTGTGCTGTGTAATCCACAAAATTCAGTGGTCCTGTAAGATGATCCACCTTGATAAGCAATGTACCTTGACAATCTACTTTTACAAAACCTAGGGGAAAATTCTTTGGGTTTAGAATTTGCATTGTTTTAACTTCTAAACTAAGAAAATCAGGCTTGGGGTTTAGGTGGTTGTTTTGGGTTTTGGGGTTTTTTATTTCTTTGTTTATTGGTAGGTGTGTGTTTGAAGTAAAAATGGGTATGTCTTAGGGTCCTAGCTTAGAAGTTTAAAAATCAGGGGAATTGAAAGGAAGATGGTTTGTGCTGGTTCCCACTTTGGTAAATTAAGGGATAAGGTAGAAATGCCTGAAAAAGCAGGTCAGAGCCAGAACTGTACATGAATAGGTAAATAGATGGGTGTAAGGACACTTTCCCTGTATAAAGAGCAATGACTATTTTACACTGTGCAGTTACAACACGTAAGATTAGCCAGGATAAATCCTATTAAAATCTTAAATACACAACCAGCCTAGCCACTGTCTAGGGCAGTGTATAACAAAGCTCAGTATTTAATAACAATGTCAGGTTAAGTGCTAAGAAAGGGTGGAGGCCAGAGCTATGGCATTGGTGAGGATTTTAAGTGCCTGCAGTCTGTGCACAAGTTCAATCACTCCTGCCTTTGCCATTCCCTGAAAACAAGGCATTTAAAACTCAGAGCCACATTTCATAGTGTGAAAACAGTATTTGTTGAAGCACTGAAAGTCAGAAACAATGCTTTTGTTGGCAGCTTTCTTGACATGTGCTTATTCAAAGCAGGGAAGAAACGGTGCGATACACAGTATTGGAGAAACAGCTCCAGACAGATCTGCCTTGCATTGCTACTTCTCCTCATTCCAGTAACTACAAAGAATAAAACTACTCACAATGGAATTGCCACCACACTGTGTCCTGGTGGGTGTGCAGAGAATCTTCTTGTCCCCCTCTCACGGGAATGTTGGGAGATTAAGGAGGAAAAGAGTAAGGAATGGTAATTGTAGGTAGTATGCTACAATGGTAATGCTGCATCTTAAACTCTGGCCACAATCCCAAAGCAGATTTGCTTACAGCTCACTGTTTCTTGAAGGCATTGCAGCATCCGGAAATGGAATCGAGAGGGGCTGGGCTGAACAGGAGGTGTTATGGACAGACTGCTTCCTTCATGTGTCACTACCATCATCTGCAAGATCACAGAGCTTAAAGAGAAGGTTTACCCTCTACAGTGAGTAATGTTTTTAGGGAGTTTTGCAGCTATCCCAATTATGGCAAATTGGTCCTTACATTCTCAACACCAGGAGTCTGACTAGTGTATCCTTGACTGTATTATCTGAAAATAGCCATAATTCCTTTCCTATTGCCAGCAGGAAATGCAATCGTCATAAGAACCACTGGCAGTTACAAATTGAAGTCTGATATGAAAATCTCTCTAATCAGGAAGAAACTGCAGTAAAAATTCCTGATAGATGACATACATAAGGATGTGCAGCAATGCTCTGGAAGCATAAGATTGGCAAGCCTACCTCATGTGAAATGGGAAGTAAAAGGATGCTGTTTTACATACCTGCTAACTGGATATTATAGCAAACTGTATGCACTTGCCTGGCTAGCTTCTGGCATCTATTTCCCTCTGCAGTTTCTGAATACTTGGAATGCCCATCCAAGATTGATATCATCAAGAAGTGACATTGAATAGTTTTATATCCAGAACAGATACCGATTTATATGTTCATACAAAGAACTAGAAGTATTTGCAATATCAGTATAATATATAATAATAACTTGCTATAGTAATTTAATAAACAATTAACTTATATAATTCCTATCTTAGCAATTTCCAATTCTCTTAGGTATTAGTGCAAAATCTGTGCTGTTTGAATATGTCAGTATTTTCTATCGGAGTAAAGGGCAGATTTTATCATGACAGTATTTTTAAACAAAATATTGAGAAGGTACACAGTCACAGAGATTGCCAAGAAGTTGTTCTGTCTGGTGCCAAAACACTAAATGAACAACTTCAAGTCAAGCATTGTCGAAAACAAAGACTAACCTGTTCAACCATTATCTAGGAGAACAAGAACTACAGCAAAGAGTACAATTTTGTAGTTGGTTTCCACCCAGAAGTGCATGCTTAATACTAAGCTGTGCTCAGCAGATAGGTGCCTGGAAGAAAACCTCTTATGTTCAGGAAGATCAAAATAGAGAACTCTCACTTTATTTTATCTGTGGTTAATGCAAAGCTTTCTCTTGATAGTAACCATACCACCCATAACCACACAGATCCCAAACTTGGAATTCTTGTTCAGCCAAAATGTCTCATATGAAGACCTACAAAGTTAAATCCATTTGTTTCCACAATGACTGCAAAAAACTTGCAGTCAAAAAAATTGCACTTTCACCTGGAGAGGTCTCCTGGTTCATCTACTGTGGATAGAAGAATCATTTATTCCTGGTGGGTATTGTTGTGTACTAAGGAGTTTAAATATACTGATCTGAGCACCAGCCTGCACGTACAAGGAGAACATGAGTTTGCACAGGGCTTCTGTGGGTGTCAGACAGCACCTTTTCCACAATGGAAGAGATAAACATTATCTGTCACAGGTGCTTGGAAACAGCCCTGAATACCAAGAGCTTCACTTTTGGCTGACTAAACAAGGAGCAACACACCTGAAAGGGGATGTTGTTATTGAGAGCTATGGTGCAGCAACAGCAGGAAATAAGCAGAGGCCTCAGAAACCCGTGTTGCCAATGTGCATGTCACAGGTTCTTTCCTTAATTACATTTTCTAAGATCAACACATTTCAGCCAGGAAATTTAACTGCATTTCAAACAAAAACACTCTGGTCAGGTTAAAACCTGGATTCTGAAGTATATTCTGCCTTTACTGTAGTAGAATCTTCGGTTGAACTAATAAAATATATTAACTGCATAGTCCCTGCAATTAATTCTATCAAACTTCTGTGCAATTATCCTGTGGCTTGTGATTATTTGCTTGGCTGTCTGAGATCATGGATACCTGCAATGTGTAACATCCTGTTGATAAGATCACACATTTTCACATCTCAGAAATTTAGTACTTTAAATTCTGAAAATACGCAGATGCTGTCCCAGTGAAATTCAGTCCGAATCAAGCCTTGGTTCCAAGTCCCATATCCCACTTGTTAGGGAGGGATTTGGCTGATGACTCCTTACTCCTCCTAGCAGGGTTACACAGGGGTCAACAAGACTCTGCAGCTGAGGAAAAGCAGAGTCTCCCTTTAGCTCCTTTTCTGTGCTGGCAAGCAGTGAAGTAGAGATTCAAGGAACAGAGCTAATGTGAGAATGGAGTGAGGATGCTGAGGCAGTTTGGATGAAAGACTCCTTTGGTGCACAGAGGGGGAAAGGGCCCTTTTTTGAGTTAGTTGAGTCAGAAAATAAGGGAGGAAGATTTTGACCCTTCTCATTATTAATCATAATTAATTATTATGATACAAATTAATACAAGCAAATATGAGTTAAATATTAAATTCTACATTTGCGTGAACTTAATGACTGGTGATTGTGTTTAGAAGTACTTATTCTGCCATTTATTTGTTTCAATAGATTTTAGATCATTTGAATCTGCCATCTTTGGGAGTTATAGAATGTCTACTTTTATTTCACAGAATCAATTAGATTGGAAAAGACCTCTGAGATCATTGAGTCCAACCTACTTGTTTGCTTTTCCATATTTGTTCAAGGTGCCAGCTGGGAAGTGACTTCTGTTAAGTTTAGAAAGTAAAACTTACCCTACTGTAGGAAACAAATTATGTTACATTTCTAACACGATTGTTACATTGGGGAAATGATTGAAAGTGATGGTTTCACACTGTGATGCCATTTTAGGATTATCTAGGATAATCAGGTTTAATGCTGTTTAAGAGGAAAACAGTATTTGCCAGTTCAAGATCAAAATGAAAGAAGAGGAGAACAGAGATTTCCAAGTCAAAGGGTGAATTTCCTGAAAGTGCTACACATCTCAATTAAGGACAGGGATGCTGGAGTACCTGGTGTTTCACCTCTGTCTCTTGCTTTGTGTAGCAACAAGTATCACAAAGGATTGGAAGGAGAGCTCTAATCACCCAAACAGTGAGGCAACAAGAAAAACGGCCTCAAGATACATCGGCCCTGCACATCTGTCGCTGAAGGAGAAAAAAAAACCCATCTGGATCTCAAATAAGACAAAGTGAATATGTAAATCTTGGGGAAATTCTGTTTTCATACGAAATCATAGAAGAGTATTCCATACAAAGGCAATTTTTCATATGAATGGTGGAATGAAAGTAGTTTTTTTCAGAACTCTTAAGATTTCTGATTTTATCTGCTGTTTGACTATCTAGATGAAGTAAAAAAGGCCGTGTCCTGGGCCCCCTAATATTTGCTTTTTCTGCCAGGTCAGACCCTCTGGCTTCCCTGTGAAATTATTTCCTGAGACATTTGCTGATCTCATTTAATATTGCTTTTGATAACCAGACTTCCAGAGGTATCTGACCCCTGCAGTAGCTCTTCAGCCATTCATGCAACAAACAGTAGCCTTTGCAAAGCTGCTGCCTCTGAAGCCATTACTGAACTTTTACAGAGAGTGACTTAGGGGAAATTCTGTTGCCAGTATTTGTTTTTATGTTATATAATAATGTAAGACTTAAAAATAAGATAAAAATATTTATAACATGCATGAGTCCTTTGGGAAGACTGGAAAAGTCTCTTTAAAAGGAAAAAAAAAGTAAGTCAAACTAGGAGCTGAGGTAAAGTACACTTGTGAATTAGACCTGGTGGAGTAATTATTAACCAGCTCAATTTTTAATAAATGAGCATAAACCCATTGACTTTAATACATAAGCATTTAGCATTAGGTATGCAATCAGCCTATTCTGTAGAGGAAGTGTGTTATATCAGTGTATAGACAATTTTTAAACCAGAATGCTTTAGGTGTGATAGGATCCTTTATTCCAGATTCATTGTGAATCTAGTGAACATCTAGTTATAAAAGGTCCATATTTCTTGTAAATGATGTCCCCAAATGGGATCACATTGGTCCCTTAAATGATATTTCAGAACAGAGCTTGTGCTACACTTCAGTTGCACACTTAAACTCTCTAAATACTGAAGTTAAAACAAGAATTCTATCTGGGTATTTATTCTTTGTTATCTATCCATGAAAATTTAATTTAAGCTGATGAGAATAAGCATCGGTTATTTAAATACCCTTGACAGTCCTACAGTCTTCTATTACTGTTCTGGTACAAATTCTCCCTAAACTCCTGAAAATTTGACATAAATTTAAATAAATATTTGCATCAAATATCTCATAGGAAGCTATAATTTGGATACACCTAACTGGAAAGTTTTTATTCTGTTACCAAAAATTAGTGGAGGCAAATACTTGGGTATTGTGAGCCAGCCATCTTCTATTTACTTCAATGTAGCTCTCTTGATTTAATGATGAGTTGGGTTCATGATGACCAGTGAGAGACAAGCACATGTTCCCTGGTGTTCCCTGGAACTGGTGTTCCCCGGAAAAGAGATGTTAAACTGGGATTCTCTGCCCTCCGCTGAGGCACCTCAAATCTACACCTGAGCATTAACACTGAAACCGTAATTTGCATCTTCCAAAAGCCTGAGAAAGTCTGGACCTGGATCACACTCTTTTCTCTTACCTCTGATTACAAACTGGGCTTTGCCTGTTCACATTTGTGGCAGGCAAAGGTCTGTTATTTTACAATACATGGCTCAAATCTTATGTCTAGTAAAAATGAATTTAGGTAAGATGGCCCAGTACAGGAACAATGACCTAAGAAAAATGAAGGTGTTGGATGACCTAAAGCCAGTCTTGAGAAGGTGACTGTGGAAGGTGGTATGAACATATAAAGAGAAGCTGAACTGCTGTCCTCATATATATAAGTACAAATATCTTGGTCTCAGACCAAACCTCTGCTCTACTAGGTGTATAATAATGGGGCAAAATATTTCCACAGTGGTCTGCAACAAAAGAACAAAACAACAGACAGCAAAACAGGCACAAGTAATAATGTATAGGAAAAAAAGTAGAAAGCATTGAAGCAGGATATAGTACAACATACACAGAATGCAACTCTGAGTAAATATTAGGAAAGAATTACTGTAGATATTCATCCAGGTCAAGGAGAGTGGATATGTGTGTGAAATCAGCTGATCTGTTCAGCCACTACACACCTGTTCTCTTGGAGGCATTCCACGGACTGGAAGGACCAAGTGCAAGACTGAAATGCCAAAACACTGTGCCACAGCCCATTCTGCTGGGCACACGGCATTGCACAAGGTGATCATAAAAGGAGAACTTCATGAAACCGTGTGCAAGATGGAAATACCCTGCAGGAAAAACGTCTGCCCCTCTGAACATTTACCTTCAAGATGTTACAGTTAAGTCTAGGACTAGTCAAGGAGGGAAATAAGCTGCATTTTAAACCTCTCTACCCTCCAGTTATTTGTGTTCAGTCAGTCACCCACAGCTAATGTTTTTCTTTCTTTTATCTCTGTCATGACAGACCTGAGCTACACAAGGCGTAGGATTTGTAGAAACAGCTCTTTAGGGCATGAGGGGGTCCATGAGAAACTCCTTCAAGATGCATCCACTGTGGGGTGGTGCTGACGGCAGAGGCTTTCAGTCACTGCTTACACTGCTATCAGTGTACCAAATAACACTACCTCAGCAGTCATGGCAACAGAAAGCAGTGTTCAAGAGTTGAGAATGGTTTTGATAATGACCCTTTTAAATCTTTTTCCATAATGCTCTTTAGCGCAGATTTGACAGTGCCACACAGATCGCCAGGAAGGAAGAAGTGACTCGGTTAGAAGGAGCAAGAAGAAGGAGAAGAACATGGTACCAAATGAAAAAGGCTGGAAACTAGCTGGTTTTATATTGGGGTGGGAAAGAAGATGCTCACCAGTGACCAGCCAACTCTGATATTACTTTTGATGGTGAAGACTAATTATGATAACGGCTCATATAAAAATAACTCATCTCCCCCTGTATACAGAGATATGATCAGAGGTCACCTTTAAGTGTGTGGGATCCTTCTTCTGCTTGGTGGCTTTCCGAAATCAATTTTACTTTCTGCAGTAGATACTATAATTCTATCAATTCTAGGATTCAACAACGATCCTGTTCCATGTCAACATGGGTCTTTATTGTTATTAGTCCTGTGTATATTCAGATGAGTGATGGATCATACATAGATCTCTGGGAAGAAGTTGTGGTTTACTCCTTTGGAAACTGCAGCAATCCCCAAGTAATGCTCCCAGGAACAAAAAGGTGTTAAACCTTAACAGGACTTTCCAGTTTAATTACGTCCAAAGTCATGTGATTTCATAGATACACTTCTCAGAGTTAGAATCTCATAGCCAGCAGCTCCTTTGAAAATTCAGATTTGAAAATTCAAAGCCCAAAGCTATTGGATAAACCAGTTTTACCTTCCCAAGGATGCAGGGCTGTGTTATATTTCTGTGTTTGCTGTGCAGAGGAGCAGAAGTAACATGTCAGCCCATTACCTGACACAGCATCCAGTGACAGGTTCCTGCTGTGGAGCTCACCTACAACAGCTCCTGATCTGGGCAAACTTTGGATTTTATGTGTGCACCCAGTGAGGAGGGAAAGCTGCATCACCAGAACTGATTCTGGGGGATAAACTGATTGTTTGGCCATTTCCATGTTAGAATGGCAGCCAAAACCAGGAGATATATGAAGGCAGAGCAGCATGGACACCTCATATATAATTATAATGGGAAGAGGTATCGAGGAAAAAAATGTAAACTATTTCTCAGAAACTGGTAAACAAATTTAAACATCTAACAAAACAAAAGCAAACTCATTTACTCTTCCCTCTGACACACTAATGTGTGAGCTCATATTCTCTATCTGGCCAATTTTCCAGTGTGTAGAAAATTAAAAAGTAGTACTTCCCTTTGAAGAGAACAAAGAAACAATATTAAAAAAGTATAATATGCATATATGAAATCCATAAATGTTACAATATGTGGCTTGAAATAGGTATATGTATATCAGAAGAAAGCCAACAAGAAGCTCTTAAAGAAGAGGATCTGTAAGAAGGAGGAGGAAAAAATTGTCTGGCATTAGCTGAGAAAATATCAAGCAGAAAATTGCCTGGTTTAAAATAAATTAGGGAAGTAATAATTTTTAAAGGAAAATGCACACTGAGGAACAAAAAAGGGTAAAAAGAGCAGTAATCTGGTTTGATTTGAAATAAATTCCTTTGGAAACAAGCCCAATGGAGGTGGTTTGTGAAAGACATTTTCATGCTAACAGGAAGTGAAGAAATACTAAAAGCAAATATGTAAAATAATGATCAGGGGTAAAGATGATAGTTACAGTTATCATTCTTTTTCCTTTACAGACTTTAAAAGTCCCTCATTCCTCCAACCCTTTGACCTGATTAATTTTGAAGTACATAGCTGTTTGAGGTTTGGTTGGGTTTTTTTTAATATTCAATGCTATTATAATTTAGTGCAAGTACATGCCAGGGCTTTGAATGCCTGCTGCTGGTTGCTCTAACTGTAGTACTGTGCGCCATTAGAAATGGACTTTGTCACCCATTTGGAACTTAATTCTCAACTTGCTGCTCATTTCATGTGCCTTGTAAGAGCCAAATTTGTTGGTTTTACTTTTGAGTTTGAGCACATGTTGCTCAAGGAAGCTTTTAGCTTGAAAGCTTCTCTGAAAGTCCACTTTATAGGTTCAAAAGAATTAATATTCTCAGCCAAGTCCAACAAGAGTTTCCCTCCCCATCATTGGAACATACTATTCCTGCACTAGGATATGAATAAAAATACTTCCTTTCACTCAGGAAAGCTCACCATTATCTGCCTGAACTGAACACTGAACCATGAACCTCAAAGGAACCTAAACTCTCCGAATGACTGGAACATCCTGATGTAATGATTCAACACAGTCTTGGCTTCCATGACAGCTTAATAAGGTGGGTGCTATAGGGCATTTTTCAGTTATGATTGAAAAAAATCTGTACTCTTTTGTTCACTCTGTGACACTTTTCCCTTTATTCACTTTAAAGTAGGAACCACTGCTGCAAGAAAATCCATACAGTGAGTGGAAAACCACCTTTCCACCAGATATATAGCAAAGATATGTAAGGGGTGTCAAATTAACATTTTCAGTACATTCTCCTCCCTGACCTTTTAGACATTTATGAAAACGAGAATAGGAAAAACATCATTTCTCTTGAGGTTTTTTCTTTTCATTTCCTTTGGAGTTGTGTTTTTTGAAACTGCATTCACATTAGCTCACAAAGCCATTTTTATCTTTAAAACTGTTTCAGATGAGAAATCTTTTAATTGATTTTAATTTAATCTGACTTATTGCGTACTAAACCTAAAAAAAAAGTAAAATAAGCATTTTTTTTGTTTGCTCTGCATTCATTTTATGCCTTTGGATCTTGTCTCTGTCCCGATGATGATATTACTCTGAAACCTGTGGTGAAATTCCAGGTTGGCTCTTTGAAATGATTATGGTCAAATTTGTGTTACACCCTCCATGATCTGATAACGACAAATCCAACTTGTAAATCTTTGCAGAGACATATACATTCAGGCAATCCATTTATTTGCAGACTTGAACAAATATTGACAGAAGCAACTTTATACCTGTGGGTAATGACCCACCACAGTGATGAGAGATCACAGCCCTAACTAGAGCCTGTGCATGAAAACACTGGATGTACAGAGCTTGGCTCCATTTCTCCTGCAGTATAATGTGTTTTCTTCTTCTGCATTAAAATTGATAAAGACAAAGGAATGACACTGATCTTCCTGGGTTGGGTGTCAGAAGCTGCTTATCCTGAATGCTGCTTTTTACTGGTGTTTGCTACAGAATGGTGTAACCTCAGCTGGGGCTATGCTACATATTCCAATCAGTCTCTAGGTGGGCTGAATGATGTTCTGGGGGTGCTTCTCTCCACTGTCAGTAGAGGAGGACCATGAAAGTCACTGCTGGATTTAAGACACCCAGTGAGTGCATTTCACACTGAGTTTTTCACCTCCTTGGATTCCATTTTGGCTAGGATGCTACAAGTTAGGTGTGAGAGGTTTTGTGAGATCAGTGTAAGCCAACATGCATATGAATACCCACCTGAAAACTGCTTTTTGGAGAATAACCCATCCAGTTTTGTAGATGCTAGATATGATATGATACAGTAATATTTTTGTAATAGCAATGGTCTGAAGATATTTGTAATGTAAATCTTCTGGGTGACCTTAACAATGACCTTAAGAACAGACATAAGTACAAAAACTCTTAGGTTTAATTGGTTGCCCTTCTGCTGGTAGCAGTTTGGATACTTTCAGGTTCCTAAATCACTTATAATATCCTGCTTTCAATCTGACTTTTCATTCTAGAGTTCTATCCCCAAAAAAGGTGCTGAGTCTGAGATGGACCATATCATTATGGTTCAATAGAAGAAAAGAAAGGGAAACTGTCTTGTTATTTTAGAAGAGAAACTCCCACATGCTCACCAAGTACTCCTCTCTCAGTACATCTTGCGTGCCAGCTTGATGAGGAACCACAGGCTTTAGTGTATCTGACTCTCCAAAGAGTGTATTTTGTAGGTGTGATGCCAACATGTAGCTGTGCATGCCTCAGAGCAGGGGCCTTGTTGGTTTATTCCAATCTATACAATGTTTGCTACTGGAAGAACTAGTCAGGAATATTATGCCAGGATATATTTGCCAAAAAGATCTTTCTAGTGACCAGTCAGGTCCAAAAAAGAAACATCTCTCCACCTCTACCTCTTCACCCCACCAAAAGAAGAAGCTTTCCATCTACTCACATGGAAGGCTCGCTTTTGGCCTGCAAAGGACATTAATGCCAAAACCAGCAAGCAAAGACACTGCAAGTTGATTTTCTTCCCTCTATTTTTATTTTCCTTTTTTTTTTAATCCAGATTTTGGGGAAACTTTTCCTCCAGGTGCATAATACCTTTTCCTTTTCCTTTTATAAATAGGGATGGTATGTGTAGTTTTATACATCTCTAATTATATTCCATAGATTGCTGAAGCAAAGTTAATATTATAACTTTCATGATGACAATGAATCAAGGATGACAGTGAATCAATTTTTCTACCCTGTGTAGGGTGGGTATGAAGGCTAACGTCCTCCCAATACCATTGACTCAGGATTGCTAAAGGAAGTCTTGTGCAGGAAAGTCTTGTCTTATCACTTGGCATTTCTGACTTGCTAATCTGATTTCAAAGAAAAATTGTTTATAGGAGTTCCTGGTTCAAATCCTCCTTCTTGCTAAAGTTGATGTCAAAGCATGTGCAACAGTAACTGGATGAGCAAGTCAAGCTTGTTGAGTTCAGATCCAGAAATGCTAGCAATTTACTGATTTAGTAGCTCTCAGATGCCAGTTAATAACCAGAGAAATAGGAACCCATTCAAACTTATTGGGTTAGACAATCTGACTTTTTCCTGTATTGGTGCTGAAGTCCAACTCTGGGTGATGTCCCAAATCAACAAATCTCTGGGTCAGTTATTATATTTATTTGATGTCCCTGCCTACATGAGCATATAAACAGTCTGCATTCTCTCCCCCTTCAAACCCTCCTCCCTTTACTTCCCATTGCTACTTACATGATTTTACTGCCCACCCTGTGTCTCTTGCAGCATAGTCTGACCAAGCAGGTGCTATGGTGAACAAGGAATGCAGCCCTGACTACTTCCTGTGTGCCCATTCAGCCCCTTCCTGATAGCAAGTAGGAGAGTACCAGCAGTGATAGTCTGCTCTCAAACACATCATACTGCTGGGGGACATCATGGGAGTGGGCATGAGCTACCCTTCACATGATCACATGAGAGAGAAGGTGATGAACCCACCACAAACGGAACAGAATTGTTAGCATTTTCCAGATGGTTTTGTTGTGCACCAAATCAAGGTTCCAGTTCAGGTTTTAAAATTCTATATTTCTGACAACATATAAAATGTATTACAGGAACTTCTTGCCAGAGAAGACAAAATTTTTCTTGAGTTTTCCATTTTATATAAATATATTTAACCAGCTCTATGTATAAAGTCATCTCTCTGAAGTATTGACTCAGCTTGTTCAAGTATTGACTTGGTGAAGTCAGTAATAAGAGCTCATTCTTATTTAGTTCTAAGTAGCAAAGGCTTCTCTCTAGTGGTACTTGAAGGGACTCCATTGGTGATCCACCTGGGTATGCCCACCAGCAGAAGGCTCCCATCACACAGGTTCACAGGGAGGTGGACACATTTTGGGAGATCACAAGATTCAATTGTGCATGGCTGGTGTCAGCACTCAGGGCCCATGGGGTCAGTTGGTCAGCTCGTCTGTGCCCATGGCCACTGGCAAATAACATTCCTCAATGGTAAACATGGACTGTTCTCTGGAAACAACAACAAAAAGATGTTCATGGAGGTGGGCCACTCGCATCCTGTTGGCACAGTTCATATCCAAGGTTGTTCTTATTTGGCTCCATTCCCTTGAAGACACAAGGAGCAGCTGTGCAGGAAGTAAAAGCCACACCACCCAATGCTTTATGTACAAACAAGGGGTGAGCTGCACAGCCTTGATAAAGGCAGGTATGATAGTGGTGGAATCGATTCACATCATCTGCATGACCCCACAACCCAAATAAGGGCTGCCACGACTGGTGGGCACACTGGAGATGTCCCATAGCTGGGACCTGTTCTCCACAGCAGCCAATACTGCAGAGGTTTGTGGATGAAAACTCAAGACATTCATTTGTTAGGCAGCAGCCCTGCAGATTAAAAAAATAAAAAGGGGATGTTCTTGTTTGAAAACAGAAGTAATCCAGTTTTATACCAAATATGAAAATATTTCAGTTACCTTAATTTCATTATAAAAAAATTATAAGCCCTTTTCCAGTGATTATTCTTAAACAATTACTTATGGGGTTGTTCATTGATACTTCCATTTGCCACTTATTAAAGACTGGAACACTGACTTTTATTATTTTATTGGTATAAAGGAAGGGAAAAGGTATTGCTTGTTAGCTTGCTTTTTGTGAATACTTATAATTTCATTTTACAAGCTTTGTTGATGTAGATGCAATTTATTTATATTTTCATGGGGTAAATATAAAAGACCATGGATACTATTGCAGTTCTGTCAGGGGCTACAGAAAGAGTTTTCCAAGTTGTACAAGAAGTGGGCTTGTACTTGTGATGAGAATTAAAGGTCAGCAAGTGTGAGCCATCGATGTGCCTGCCCATGTCAAAGGGGATTTCAAAGCCCATGGGAATTCACTGCTTGATGAACAGAGCAGATGTCTCACTCCTGAGACATGAATGACTCCCTGTCATGAACTCACAGTCTCATTGAACTAATATTCCTTAGAACTTTGTTATCTTCTTGCCTCTGGAAGCACTGGAGACCCCCAGGAACAGCTTTATTTTGGACATCATTCTTTAGAGCCCAGATGAAGAATTTAGTTGCCTGAACACAGTGCAAATGAAAAAGACTTGTGCCCCTTTAGATATCCTGGGATACCTTAGCATCATGAATGGAGAATTTGTGTCCTTCTACTTCTGCCTCTGCAGACAATGCCAGACACTTGGAAAGGACACCATGTGCCTGTGTTCTTGTAGCGGTATCCCTAGGGAAGAATAGCAGGATGCCAAGTTTGATGCTGTAAATATTCCCCAGAAGGAGTTTGATTCCTTGCTTGATTCCCCTTAACCTCCAGGGGACTTTGGTCCCCCACCCCAAGTGTCTGCTCTGAACTCTGAAGCTGACTTTTGTGACTCTTCACTGTTGCTGCAGAACAGGCCAGCTGGGAGAAGGCAGCAAGCCTAGAACACAGTTGTAGCCTAGGTGATGGCTACAACAGTGCAACTGAGCCAGCCACAACACTGCTGATGCCTTCAGCAATGGCTTTACCACTGCAAGGGTTATTAACACAGGCTTCTCATCAGGCAATGACCTCAGAATTTACCTAAAATTCTCCAAAACCATTGCTTTTCTGCTGGCAAAAAGATGCTATCATAAAAATCTGTGGGTTGAATACCTCTACAGTGTGATATTCCGCATATAGCTTGAGTAACTTAGCTGCATTCACCTCCTTGGAAATCTGGAAATTAGGTCATTCTACGTGACTATAAAGAGCTGCCTTTCTGGAAGGCAATGTTGTGGTTTAATGGTAGTTGTCTAATAGGAAGCCACTGAACTGCAGCACAGGTTGAACAGTACTCCATGCAGCTGGGAGATGGTGAGTTACAGTCAGTGGAGCTAAGGCCTGAAGTTGCCTGAGTGTTGGTAGAAATAAGACTTTACATTTCAGTATTACTTGTCTAAGCTGTTCACTATCTGCCCTTCGTTACCAGGATAAGCCCATGTAACCAGAGATTATCCAGTTCTCATTTGGAAAACACACTCTGCATTTATTATCTCGTATATGCCAAGTAAGTAAACTAATTTTCTTTAAAATTTATTACTATACTGATCTTAGTATGACACAGTTACTCTGGTGCAATGAACTCCAGTGCTTAGGGATGCGTCATGAAATACAGAATCAATTTCTGGCTTTGTTTAAGCGCTTTTGTAAGGACAGTGGAGCTTTCAAAGCTAAGATGCAACATTCAAATTAAATTTTCAGCCTCTTAGCTGAAGAATTCTCTTTTTATTGCACACAGTCTTTTTAATCAATATGTCAGTGCTCATTTGAGCAGCATTCTACTACCTGATCTCTTGAGGGCAGCCTGGACAGAATGGGTCTAACAGCAGTAAAGTGATAGTTGGGATTTTCTTCTGTCTAGGAGGGTAGAAATTCATTCAGTATTACCTTAAGGTGTCCAAACCCAATGGCAGGAAGATCTTTGGCTAGGGTTTCTCACTCCCCTAAGACTGTTTAGATTCTCTGATAGTACAGTTATGGATCTGTGGCACCTATGTTATGTGTGAATGCTTTCTTTGCAGTCTGTTGGCTTTAGCAGGGCGTGGGATGGTCTGTAGTAGTTTTTCACCTTATTTGAAGATAATGCTTCACACCATTTTATAGGGTACAATGGAAGGATTCTTTTCCTTGCAAAATTTTAATGGACATGATTTGTTTAATCTTTAAGATTTATTAATTGCCTGTGTGAAATGGTGCTTCTGTTTTTTCTGGTCATTCTTTTTACAATACAGCTTGGAATCATTTTCCAGCTACAGTTGCTCTTTTGTTGCTCTCAGAGTGAAGTCATTTCTCCATCAGACGTAATGTTTAATACCATTTCTGGCACAGGATAAAACACTGCACTTGATGTAGCTGACCAGAGTACTGTGTTAAGTAACTAAGAGAGAAGAAAGGTGGGAGAAGCCACAGTCTCAGTGTACCTGGTAAACCACACTGATGGTTTGTAATGGGACAGTGAAGCTGAGTCTCTGTGTGCTCAGTGTGCCAGGGGCGCTGTACAGTGAAACCCAGCACACCTTAACAACAAACTGGGCACTTCTGCCCTCCAGGCTGAAATTCAAGCCTGATGGATGAAGTGTCTAATTACCACCACCAATGCACTAAGTCCAGCTCATAAGTCTGATTTGGTGATCCCTATGGGTCCCTTCCATATTTAGATATTCTATCTATTTTTATCTTTCTGCTTTCTAAATTTGAGTAATTCTATGCTTAAAAACATTATTAGTGACTTGAAAATGAAACAAAATCATTCTTACATGTGCACAAGATGCTTTGATCAGCTTAAAAGTTTTTGGTTTGGGTTAAAAATTAATTTCAGAAACACAATCTTTTCTGTGCTGCTCTCATGATCAGCTCTTTTAACACAGTGCATTGTTTTCTGGGGCTTAAAGCATTAGCAACAGGAAGATGGCACTAGTATGGGAGAATTTTTTAGGAATGGACTTTGCTAGGAGTCTTCTAGGAGGTAGCCAAATTCCTTGGGTTTGTTTCTGGAGTAATTTTTTCTTAATTTATAGGAAAAGAAGGGAAAAAAAAGAAAGCTAAGAAGGCACTGGTTTTCATGCAAGAGTACAAAAAAGAGTACCGAAGACTTAGGCACCTAAGAGTGGAAGAAAATCGAAGCCAAGGCTTGCCAAAAGTCACAGAATAATTCAGATATGAATCATGTAATCACCATAAAGATCTCCAAGATAAGAAATGCAGTTCTGACTGGCAGCTATTCTTAAGGTAAAAATTTGGTAAAACTGCAAAACACTTGTGAAAAGTGAAAATTAAAAAGTGTTCATTTTTCTTTTCTTAATATGAGTTCATTGCCAGTTTAACCACACAGAGCTCAGTGCCCAGAGAATGCATTCCACTTAGCTAAATTAAAATCCCAGCTGGGGCAATTGAAAATGAGAAATTAGGCTCTGGGTTCAGAATGTCCCACAGCATTGCCAAGGCAACAATATCAAAACACGATAAGCAGAATTATTCTGAATAGTAGGCACAGCTTAAAATGAGGTTACAACAGCTTTTTCTGAAGGTTGAAGAGAGACAACACTTAGTAGTTGCCTGTAAGTAAACAGCACCTACAGTACCTGCAGTATCTTTAGCCTCTAGTGCATACCATTGCCTTTGTGCTAGATATCCTATTGACTCTGTGTGACTCACTTTTTATGACCTCACCAATGAGATAACACCCTCATTTGCTAAAAGACTGTATCAATTAAGAAAAGTCTTACTGCCTGATAACCTGATTAAGAGCTGAGTACTCAGGGTGGTGGTGTGAGACCTTTCATTTCTAATCAATTCTGGCTTCTTGTTGAGCAGCTTTATGGAATTATCCAGCCTTTGGCAAACTTTTGTATGATGCTTACTGCACCTAAAGATAAATTACTTTATTTGTCCAATTTGCTGCAAGGTGGGGCCCATCTGCTTGTAGGGATTCATTCTGTTAAGACTTGGTGTCAGAGGGTTCATTTTTCATTTGAGTGTCCTTAGGGCTTTTGTATTTTTGCCATTTTTAGAAGCCAAAAAAAGAAAAAAAAAAAAAAAAAAAAAAAGAAAAAAGAAGGAATGTAGAAATTTCATTTTCAAGATCACATCAAGATGCTGGTTTATAAGTTCTCTGACCAGCAACATCAGTTATTTATATCAAATTTGAGAAAAATCCCCAAATCCAGAGCTGGAGGCAATGCTTTCCTTGTCTAAATAATCTTGTAACTGTAGATCATAAAACACATACATTCAATATTATCACAACATGGCCAAACCCTTCCTTCCCTCTGTGTAACTGTTGTCACACATCACTATCACAAAGTTTTGGAAAACTTGATACATATTGTGAGGCATACTGTTAGGGCTTATGTTTCCTTTTCCAAGGATGGAAACACCTATGGGAGAATGAATGCCATGTAGTTTACTTTCTATAGTTTGGTTCTCCTTTTGTTGCTCCCCTTTGGATTCTAATCTTTCATTAACAGGGTCGTTAACACAGTGCTGGGCAGGAAGGAGATGGGTCCATTTCTTCTATTTCAGTTTGAACAACAAAAACGTCTGATAGCACTGGTGTAGATAGCAAAGGTCTTGCTCCTGGCTAACCAGCAATGTTTTCTGGTGGCAGCAGGAGCTCCAGGCAGTGCTGGGAACCCTTGGTGGAGCATTGGAACTCAGGATAAGTCTGCCTCCACCCTGTCTAGCATGCAGACAAGCCAGAAAGCGCTGTGGCTATTCTTTTTTCATTTGTTTGTTTTGGCAGTTTAGGGTTTTCTTACAGATTCAAGCCCATCAGTTTAAAACCTGTTCCTCAAGTGTTACTGAGCTGACTTTTGCCATTTGACTGCAGTTTTACTTCAAGAGCTGAGGTCCAGTTTCCTCTGGTAGCAATCCTTCACAACTCCTTTAAGTCTAGGTAATTCTCCCCTTCTATTCTGCCCTTGTGAGACCCCATGTGTCCAGGTTTGAGGACCTCAGCTCAAGAAAGACATGAACCTGTTAGGATGAGTCCAGAGCAGAGCCACTGAGTTGATCCCAGGACTGGAACAACTCTCCTAGGAAGTCAGGCTGAGAGAGATGGGGCTGTTGAGCCTGGAAAAGAGAAGGCTTTGGGAAGGGCTTAGAGCACCTTCCAGTACTTAAATGGGGCCTACAAGAAAGCTGGAGAGGGACTTCTTACACAAGCAGATAGTGTCAGGACAAGAGACAATGGTTTTAAACTAAAAGAAAGTAGGTTTTGGTTAGGAAATTTTTTACTCAAAGGGTGGCGAAGTACAGGAACAGGTTGCCCAGAGAGGCTGGGTTGCCCCACCCCTGGAAGTGTTCAAGAAGACCAGGTTGGATGTGACTTGGAGAAACCTGGTCTAGTGAGTGATATTTCTGCCCATGGCTGTGACTAGATGATCTTTAGAGTCCCTTCCAATCAAACCCATTCTATGATTCTATAATATTTTATTCCTCTGGGATATCTGAGCCCATGCCTGACAATAAAGAGTGTAGGAACTTTCTGGAACATGAAAGACAGTGATAAAATAAATCATTAGCTATTTGTGCACCAGTCTATGCATAGGACCTGGGGGATAAATGCCATAATGATGTGCCCTGCCCAGAATTGTACCAGGATGCAATGACATATGGCAAGGATACTATCTCATGCAGTTAGGACCAGGCACCCTGGTGATTACACTAATCATATCACATCACACCATATCGTATCTAATAGACACATGTAATTATATTCTCATATATGTACAAGGAAAGGCATGGGGGAATATACTGGCATGTGCTGTAAGTAGACTTCCCTAATAACCAGTGTAACATGGTTACACTGATAAACTTGTAGTCTGGTACTGGCCAGAAATCCTTCAGGTTTACCTATCCTACCATGGTTCTGCACGAATCACAAGTTGCTTAATAGTGCATTGAAATGCAGTCTTGGGCCATGACTGGTAAAGATGTACTATCTGATTTATCCTGGACAAAATGTCCAGAGGGGGTGATAAGCACATTAAGTTAGATGAGCCATCCAGGGCATACCTTTTACTTGTTATCAGCTGTGTGTGATAAACTGACCCCAGAGACATTCCAGTGTAAACTGAACTAGAATTATTTCAGACATAAAGACTTTCTATTTGCAAGAAGTAAATATCAGGGAAGAGTTGGCATGGGACCTTGTTAGCAAGCAATGAGGGTCAATGTACTTTTATAGGGAAAGCAGCAAATCATTGAGAACAGAGACCATTTTATTGGCTCTGGAATTAAGCAGTAGGGAAATGCTAATCAAAACTAGAGGATTGGAGTCCAGAAGCTGTGGCAATCATGACATGATTATACACACTCTGTTCTTATCCTGCAGTTTTTGTCTCCTACAAATGCTTCCACTTTTTTTTTTTTTTTCCCCTCCCTCTGAAGTAATATGCTAGCTGTGCAAATGTTTGATCCTGTGAACATTGAAAAACTGATTGTGTTTTCTGGCCTTGCTGAACACAGGCCAACCCCTGTCTGCAGAAACAGTGTTTTCCAGAAGCAGCAGTGAGTACACACAGACCTGCTCTTTGGTAAGGGCGCTTGCCAAAGTCTTGTGAAAGTGTCCAGGAAATAAATATTCCTGGTCAGTCAAAACACTCAAGCCTTTACCACTGGAAGTTAGTAGAAAAGATCCAGTCTTTAAATTATTACTATACCACTTATTTATACTATATGTATTACACAATCATAATGTATTCCCTAGACTAAACATCTGTCTGTCCTGAAGAATACTTTCTGCATCTTTGGCCAATTTCAATCAAATTTGGCAGATGACTAGATGTGTCAAGTTTACGTAAGTTTCTGTAAAGCTAGAGAAATTAGTTAGCCAAGTTAAAGAAAGAAACATTATTAAGGTATCTTTGTTGAAGTCTTTCTACTGCATGAAAATCTTCAATATTAATTTACCCCTTACTGCACAGGGAATCAACATGAGAACTGAAAATCAAAATGTTTATATGTTGGAAACAAGGCTTCATTGCCTCACACATTCTAAAGTATCTGACCTGATGAGTGAGTTCCGTGATGTCCAGTGAGATGAATATACTGACAGAAAGCTGACACATTCATAATCTCTTAGCTTGAAGTAATAACATTAGTATAGCTCAATTAAAATTCCATTTAGTGTAATTCAGTTAAAGCTTCAGTGGAATAAGAAGACAGAAACCTCTGAAAAATGAGTTTTTATTTGGTCCAATGGTTGTAGGAATACTGTTCAAAAATTTTTTTGCCCTGGAACTGAATGACTCCACTGTGGTCAGTCATCCCTCATAGCACATTACTTGTCTGAGAGGGATGAATGACTCCCCTTTAAGCTTAAAGGTACTTGTTGTAGAAACAACTGTTAAGGTTGGAAAAAACCTCTAACATCATCAATCCAACTGTCAACCCACCACCACCACCATGTTCACCACTAAACTATGTCCTCAAGTGCCATATTCACAAATTTTTTAAACAGTTCCAGAGTTGGTGACTCCACCACTGATCCCATGCTTGAGAACCTTTGACATGAAGAAACTTTTCCTAATATCTAATCTAAACATCCCCTGGCGCAACTTGAGGCCATTTCCTCTCCTTCTCTTATGTAATCATGTACTTTCCAGTTGCCATGAGTCATGAAGGCATTTTCAGCTCTACTGCCCTTTCTTCCCCATTCTTTGTTACCTCTGAGCCTGAGAGCATCCTGGTTGTCTGAAGTGGCTCTTTTTCTCAGTTTTGCCAGCTGTGCACACCAGGATAATGTTTTCGCTTGTCTGACTTTGAGAGCTTTGCTCACCTTCCTGCTTTCAGGTCTTTGTTCCTGGTACTTTGTTGAACTGCTACTCCTCCTTTTTAAATTCAGTCTGAACTTCATGGTTTTTTCTCTCTTTGGCTAACTGTTGTTAAATCTTAATTTCAAAATTGTTTCTTCAGTATTCAGTAAGTTCTTCAGTTTTCTCTTGAGGTCATGAGTTTAGGACCTTTGCACAGTTGTTTGGTCTTTATTTGGTCGAGACTTGACACTTGTGGTAGAGGTGGAACAGCATAGAGGTTCTTGCAGCCCCTTCTGATCTCCCAGGCAGCTTTTCTCAAGTAAAATCCATGAATATAACTACCACAACATTCATCTGAGCAAAAACTTGCACAGCACAGTGCATCTGCCCTCCTTGCCTTGTACAAGAAACAGCCCCCTTTCACATGTTTCTGCCTGAAAGTTAAGTCACATTGACCAACATTTTCAGGAAAAAGGGACTTCTGTGTCTTCCTCATAGTGTACAGGAAGTGATACTACTCTCTGTCTGGAGTTTAGGCTTGAATGCCTGTAGGCAAAGTGTATCTATTTCCTCGGTCAAATTTTTGATGGAGAGGGGGCAGGATGCAGGCATTTCTGTCTGCATGTCAGGCAGAAAAGGCAGCAAACAGACACACCTTATCAAATGCATGCATTTCCCTGGACAAATTGGGCAAGTGGGATGGGGAATTTTCATGCAATACTCTTTTCATGTGTGCTGTTCCTGCTATGACATCTACTTTTCCCCCTTTACTACCCTCTCCTTAATCCACATGCAAAGGTGAAAGAAAATCTGTTCATGAATGATTTATCAAAGTGCCATGCAAGACTCAGTTCTTCTGGTGGACTTGTCAAGTAACGTGACATGTTGTATTATACCACATGAGTTATTGGTCTTTGTCCAGTGCTCCTGGGGGTGGCAGGGAGGAGATGTTGGGTTGCCCTACCAGCAGTGTACACTGAAATGGGTATTCAAGAGTCTCTTCCTGGTTCTGCAAAGCTATGTATTTGTAAAGGACACCTTCACCTTCAGAAGCCAAGAAGGAAGCCTCTAGTTGTGTTTCATTCACAACAAAAAGGGAAATCATACAATTTATTTGTTTTCATTCACCTTCAGGGACTATTTCAACTCTACAACTTCAACATGGGTGATGTTCAGCCCTATCTCCTTCAGTTCTCTTCTCAGTCTCCAGTAAATTCATTAGTGTTCCAGGAGATACCTCCAGATCTGGTGTCCTGATTTTCATTTAGAACTACAGCTCCCTTGTCATTAGCACAGTAGTGGAGCACATAGTCTGACAGCCTGTGGTGTTCAGAGGTGGGAAAGGGCAAATGGTAGGAATGGCCAAGGGTTGTTGGTCTTCCTTCTTTAGGAGAAGAGGCAAGGAGCAAAGCATGCTGGAGAACAATTGACTGAGGACAAATGGGAAAATTCAGAGGTAGCTCAAAATATTAAGAAAGCTGTTTCAAAACTGAAATAGAAATAAAAATAAAAAGAGAAAGATAAAAACAAAACCTGTAGTACATGGATTGTATGTTTTTCTTCCCAGAGCAGCTACAAAATTCTGAAATTTACAGTTTCAAAGAATGAGTCACAGATCCTTCTACACACTTGGCTTCTCAAAATTGATCATGTTTCCTTCCATTTTCCCTATTTTGGATTTTTTATAAGCTATGGCCTTTATGGGAAAGGTTTATTTTCTAAAAAAAAAAAAGGATTGAGGAAGGTAAGCAAAAGAGCTAGTCTCCTTTTCCAAAAAAAGTACTGTCTACTTATCAAAAATTAGGAAAGCTAATAGTGAAATGAGTTTTACTTTGAGTAAATGAATTTCTGGTAGGAGGTGACTAATGCCATTTATCTTCTTAATGTAGTGAAACCCAAGATTGTATTTGCCTTACTGACTTATACATAGCTGATGCCTCCCTATTTCTGTATTTCAAGTAACTGACTCACTTATTAAATAGTAATAACCTTATTTATATTATTCTTTTCAATCTTTTTTTTTTATCTGGAAATTTGAGTGAGCAACAGATGCAAGTTACTGAGAAGAAAATAAGCTCAACAATTGCAAACTGCAAAAATTACATGAGAGAAGTAAAAAGAAATAAAGATATATAAAAAACGGAATTAATATCCAGCATGCCTATGTGGATGCAATTCTGTAGCCTTTACCCAGTTGTCCTCTGACTTTATTTTTTTTTTACATAGTGAAATAGTTTCTTGGTCCATAGGAATCCTTGAGTTCTTTCCAAGCCTACATGGCCTTGCTACCTCATTCCTGTCTAAAAGTAGACAAAATGGGCATGTCTTGAAGGAGGTACTGGAACAGAATATATCCGCAATTGTTATCAGGCACCCTCATTTTCACTAGGCTTACTAGATTTTTAGCTAATGGGGGATAAGGATATGGTCCATTAATTCCCTAACTCTAAATGTTTAATGGAGATATGCTCCATGTCAAAGTTTAACTCCCCACTGAGAGGTTTTGTCAGGGTTTGCTGCTGATGGAGAAACTATGCAACAGGAAAGTACAACCTCTTTCCTGGTCCTAATTTTGTGGGTTTGTGACTATTAAGGTAATTTTTAACCATGGCTATAAGAGGAAGAGATGTACAGGATGTAGTAAATATTATATCTGTCTTAGAAGTTGTCTTGACTAAAGAGAAAGTCTGTAACACTGAGACAAGTAGGGGAGTACCTCTGCCATCAAATGTGCTCACAAAGCCATGCAGATAATCTGGAAAGCATGTTAAAATACTGCTGGACCATGTCTAGATGAGCAGAAAGAGACCAAATATTTATGTTGGAACTTGGGAATATTAGCATCACTGAAGAAACAGTAGGAAGGTGGAATTTAATTTGAATACAGGGGGAAATGAGAAATATAAATGAGTTTTCCTGCTCAAATTCAAAAAAAAGATGAAGATTTTAATGGACTGGATTTTTTTTGTTAGATTAATTTTTCAAGATGGATTTCCATTTTCTCATTATTATTTTTTTTTAATCTCAACATCTTGATAGGCTTGTGTTTGTAATATATTCTGTGCACAAAGATTTTGTATGTCAGTTTGCATACTATATTTATTTCAGTCTATATGGCTTTGATCTACATATTTTTAAAGCAAGAGATTTAAAAGGTAATAATTTCTATCATTTAGCTCTCTAAATTAGACAATTCTTCAGAATTAAAGAAAACTGCTAGTGTCTCAAGGAGAAAGGAACACTAAACTGAATCTAAAGGACATTCCATAGACTGAAATGTCCTGTCCCTCTTACCTACACTCTGACCTCCCATAATCTTCTTCCCTCTTTGCCCAGTTCATTTCTCTAGGGTACAAAATAATCTTTCCTCTTGGAATAAGAGGAAGTGGTGTTGGCAGACTCCACATACAGTTTTCTCAAGTGCTGTCAGTCCAGGAAACCCTTTTGTGATTTTTTGGGGAATTACTGTGAAGCAGTTTTGGTAGGAGAACATTAAGAGCACAATTACAAAGAGGTGCGTCATACTAATTCCAGGGCCAAGCCTGCAAATCCCGTAAGTTGACATCAGCACTGACAGGACAAATAGTGCCTTCCAAGGAAAGTGCAAGAAACCACACAGCAAACAGCAAAAAGGAGTATCTCACCACACTGTGGATACAGCTGGCACACAGCCCACCTATTTTAAAGGAACTTAGGTGGCTTTCCAAAGAGAAGAAAATACATGGATTTGAAGAAAATCCAAATGAGCAGTAGAGACTCAGGGATGTCAAGCTTGCAGCAGGGGTTGGTAATTCTGGGGAAGGTCAGGACGAGGATTGAAGAGGGATGGCAGTGCAGAATGCTCTGTATAAACCTCTGTTTGTACCTCTACTGAACCAAGGGGATCCCTGGTATTTTTCCCAGGGGCTACACTGAGCTAGCTTTCTCAGTCTCAGAAATAATTCTGTACTGTAGTGAACTAAACCTCTAGACTGGGACTAATACCTCATCTGTAAGTAAACATGCTGGGTCAAGAGCATAGATGTGCTACTGTTCATGTCAATGACGTTTTATCAGTTTGCTAAAGTGCTGACTCTTAGCTTATAAAACACTTGAATTTACTGTATAATACAGTCAACTTTGAGAAACAGCTTGTAAATAAATGTTTCTGATGAAGACTGATAAGTCACCGAGCCACAAAACCATTTCTGTTTGCCAGCTAAGATTCAGTGGCCTGAAGAAAAAGTAGATAAGGAAAGATATTTGTTCTCTACAAATAACTTCTTTTTACTTTTGGTAGCTCACACATGTTTGAGATAAATGCCAGATAAACAGGCATAGTTTCTTATTCTTTCTACATAGTGCCCAAGGAAGGGAAACAATGACTTTAAAATGTTATGCTGCCTTTTTAACTATATTGCTTATATGAGAAAAAATTACTGATGTGCAGAAAGAAAACACTTTTTTTTTTTTTAATGCAAGATCTGAGAATTTCAGAAGGAGCCTTGAACATGATGATTTTCATTATGTAGTGCCTAGTTTGTTCGCGGCTTTATTTTCAGTTGTTCTTATTACTTAAGACATTATAAATGAGAAAACAAGTAGTACATTGAAGTAGGACTCAACAGTGCAGGCCCAGTGGTACCCAGCCTACAATCAGCACATTCATCGTCAAGACATCGGGGCTCTCAACGCCTTGCATGAATCACTGGATAAACTGGCATCCCTTTCCCTAAAGGCATGTCTACCTTGCTTTCACTCCAGCAGCAGCCAAGGGCAGACATTCCACAAAACCTGTGTCACATGCATCTAAAGTAGCCCATGCTGCTGCAGCTGATTTATGAAAATATCTGTTTTATTTTTTGCATAAGATAAAATCTCTAAGGATATGTGCTGTCATGTTTAGGAAGACACACTTAAGCTGAGCCTTCTGAAGACAGCTCTCTGGCCTTATGGTTTCATATAGATCTCTGTTAGTTCAGAGAGGAAGCTGGACAGCTCTAGGAAATTATACCACTCTCTTGGGGTGAGTTGGACAGAGAAGTGAGGCATTTGTGAAGTCTTATGTGCTCAAACTTCAGATCCCCAAAGTTAGGCAAAAAGAGCCTTCCATAATGTGGTTGCTCTGCACTTCTATTCATTTACTATGTACTCACACATCCTTCCAAATCAGGGCTAAATCAGTTTTTCATATGACATGAACTCAATAAGGCCCCCTTTGGTGTCCTCACTGGAGATCCTAATACAGTTCTGAGAAGAAAAAATTCTGATGCAATGTTGAAGACATGCACATCCAAAATAAGAACTGTGTCAGGCTCTAATACATCAGTACCTGAATGTGGAAGGCATTCAGCTGAGAGGTATTTATTCACTGTATTAAACTTCTAACTCTAATGACCACAGAGCTGTGCAAACAGAAACCAGTAAGTGTTTGGGAGGCCTTGATAAAAGCTGCACAATTGCTTGAACAGACAAAAGAAGGTGTGAGCCTTGAACATGAGAATAAAATAAGTATATTGTGGTTTACTTTAATATCGGAACAGTCACATGACTGCCTTTCAAGGAATAATAAAAGAAATTAATCTTGCAGTACATTCATGTGGTAAGATTGAAATCTTTATAAATTGCACAGTAAAGATATTTTAGGATCAAATATCCTTTTAAGTCCAGCAGTATTTTTCAAGATACTCACAAAGTTAATATTTGGCATTATGTTTCTAGTGATATTAGTACTATAAGTGATATAATTATAATGTTAACCAATAAAATACAGAACCAATACAAACCCTGACAACTAATGAAATAGTTCTTCCTTTCCAATACCTGCTATTCTTGCTTCTCTTAAGCAAAAAATTTTGAATATGAGAGGAAGAAGTGTTGCCATATGATTTACTACTGAAAGATTCTGGAGTATTAGAACTGCTTAATATAGTTCCTATTATACTGTGATAAATATTGTGATTGTATTGAAACATGATACTGATATTAAAAATTGCTCTTTCACTCACCTGTTAATAACATCCCATGCATTGCATGGGAATAGGCTACTTTTTTAAAGCATCATGAGCTAGCTTAAGAACTAAAGTTTCTTTTGAATTTCCAAATTTCTTTTATTTAATCAATTTGGTAAAAAAACTTTCCTTTTGTTCTTCATCAGCATTAACGCTTACACTGCAGTCACTGGACTGATGGAATGACATACTTTCAGTACCTGGAGGTCTTAAATCGGTAACTAGGTATATATAGTATATATTAAGTTGAAGTATTTGAGTTCTGGTGACAGCTGTAGGCAAATATTCTTAGTTTAGTTTTATTTGTTGAAAAACAGACAGAAAGGAGCAAAGCTGTGAACCATATAATTCAAAGTTATTACACAGACTACCCACTTGAAAGAAAATACAGATCTGCTACTGTCACGTTCAATCAGTCTGTATTCTGAGCCTTTCCCTACAGTCCTCCTTGATATAATTTTTGGACTTGGACGACGTCAGAAATAGAGCCATGCTGTCCATGTGGTCATTTCCTTCCTTTTGTTTGTCACTGGATGGAAGTCCAAGGAAAACTTCTATTGCTGTGTCAGCAGTGACCACCAGTTCCCAGTAAGATGCATTCCTAATGTTAGCAAAGTAACCACTTAAAATGCTCAAAATGTTCACACAGACATAGGAGAAAAAAAATAAAAAAGCCACTTGGCAATTGCACAAGACCTTTTTAATCTTACTAGAAAGGCTGTTATGTATCGACCAGAAAAATTCATTCCTCCCTTTCTATTAATTGTAACCTCAGCAATACATGTCCTTAGGCAGTAAGTGCAGCACTTCTGCATAGCTTCATTTGTGAGATCTGCTAAAATTCTTCAAAGTCAAAATCCCAAATCAAGGGAATGATAGTAGACTTTTAAAATAACATTACTTCTGCATTCTGGAGTTATGAATCATTGGCAGGGTAAAGTTGTAGCTTTTATTTAAAAAACCTAAATACTTCTAATTGATTTTCAATTGAAACTGAGTCTCAGATGACAGAACACAAAGTGGTGTCAGCCTGCAACTCCCACATGGAAGGTGCTTTGTCTTCTACATTTCTGAAACAAATGAGGAATGGAAGGTGTTTGTTGAAGAAGGAATGAAAAGAGTGTGTTTCATTGGTGGGTTGTGTTTGCTCCTGTGTCACACGAGGTTGAAGTGGATGCTGGGAAGGAGATGTCATATTACAGACAAGATATAGCAGTTAATCATTGTCGATGTAAGTCAAGGTACTGTCTGGAAACAAAGAAAGTGTGGAACAGATACACCCACCAGGAGTACAAAGCACATGGCACAGAGCTGACTGCAGGCATCCTTTGCTGGGGAGACCCATTCCTTCTTTCTCCAGGAAGCATTTTTGCACCATTCCTTTGTACTACAAGGCAATTCATCCTATAGGGATGGGGAAGCTCACTGGGTGATTTTCCAGGTAAAAAGAATCTTTGTATAGGTCAATGAAATTCACTGCCCAGGAGTGTCCAAAGAGCTTGGTGTGGGAGGAAAACTTGGGGTTGCAACGTTCACAGGGAAAGCAAAAACCTTTCACTGCTATCTTGCTTCCCTGCTTCTCTGCATGAGCCTTAGGCTTGCTGGGAAAACTGGGCATCAGCACCACACCTCACTGCTCAGCAGCTGCCACCCCTGCCTTGCTGCAGAACCTGCTGGAAAACAGATTGCTGAAAGGCCTTTCTGGAGATTCAGCTGCACTACGGGCATTTTAGCTTCTGTATCTCTAAGGTCTTTTCCTACCCCTGGTTGTGGTGCTCCATATCACTTATGTACTGGGCTTGGGAACAGAAGGAGGAACAGAAAAGCTGAGTACTGAACAAATGTACATTTAAGTGAGTATAAAACCCCACTGCTTCCAACTGTCTACGGAATTGAATAAACTCTTTCTTTTCTTATTGCCTCAGGTTACGTTGCAGTTAGTCATTCAGTGATGTACTATGGATCTGTCTGCCTATTCACCTGCTGTTCCCAGACAACACCTGTAGCTGGTGGATGATTTCCATGGAATCTGGCAAGTATGTGATCCCAGAGGCCCTAAATTCCTGCAAACCCCATGAAGTAAAACTGTTGATATTAAAAGAAAGGCTAATATTGATCTTTAAGGTCAACCCTTGCTATTTAGCAGAGAAGCCAGGTCTTCTTGTTCCACAGCTTGTGCAACACGATGTTTTTATCCTCATAACATTGCTTATTTTACTGAATTTTACATATATGTATTTTACACATATGGGTTTGATTGGTTGGCTTTGCTTCACGTTTACTTTGTCTGTGCACAGATGTCACATGCTTTTACCAGAACTGAAAATGTAGCATGGTTACAATGTGAGTGTTATGCATGTGCTGTGTTCATGGTGTTTAAGGGGGAGCCACTCACAATAGAACGTAGTACCTCTATCCCACAGTAATCATGATCACACTGTGGACTGTACTAATGCAGGAAAGACAAACCATGCCACAGGAGAACATGGCCCACTAGTTTTCTTAACTGAAGTGATGGGAATTTCTCCACATGAACAGGTCCACAAGCCAGATAAACTAATTATTTATAAAAAGGACAAATTATTTTACATATTTATGAATAATGAATTTCCACCTATGTAGATACTGCAGTAAAGTTCACTGGGGCAGTCATCATCTGTGTATCTTTACTCCTACTGTACAACTTTTGAGCTGGTCACTGGGTTTCTATCTGTATTGTATCTTTACTATTTACTTTATATGGGGTGAACATATTTCACCAAATCCAAGAAAATCCTGAACCCACCACCATTAGTGGATTCATCCTGAATGCCTACACCATCATTGTAGTCTGTGTTTCAGATTCTATGTGATGAAGCCAAATATGCATTATAGACTTCTGGATATTTGTCAAAAATTCTTTGTACTGCAGTGATTTAATATGGAGCTTTACAAATTACTCTGTGCTGTTGGAAACCAGATGAGCCAGATCCAGACCTGGTGACCTATTGAGCTATTGAGCTTGAAGTGTAGGTGGGAAATACAGCTTCTCCCTTGCTTCTCTGGCCATGCATGACATTTAAAGATTGTCATGCACAGAGACTATTTTCCCTTTGGCACAGTGTTTACCCCCTCGACTCCCTAATACCAAGAGACACTGTACCCATGCGTGGAGGAATGGAACCTTGAGGCCAAACGTGCCTTAAAAAAAAGGCAGGGGGTGAATGTGTAGATCTTTATCTTTAGTAACCATAACAAAGCTCACTACATTGTGTTGCGTATTTTTACGTTAACAATATTGAATGAAAAGGGTATGACGTACAGCAGCACCTCCCAAAAGACCTACAATAATGGTAACAGTTTATGGATATGGCTAGTATTTCTAGAATGAAATTAATTAGACAAAGGGAAAGAGGTGGGTTTCATTTTATGCCCTGTTTGATATCTGCAATGTTTGAATCAGATGCCTATGCTTCCTTTCGCAATGCCTGGTCAGAAACAGGCTCTCTCAGAGTATTATTCACGCAAATGATTCGTAGCATTGTACTGAAAAGAAAGTTGAATTAACTTTATCATAGAAGTTGTGGTCTCAGTCTTCATAGAGAAGAGGTTCTGTACAGAGTGTAGTACTGCCAGACCCTCTCAAAGATTTTACAAAGATTATACTGTACATTAGACTTTTGTCCTGTTTCTATATAATCCAAGAAATTTGAATGAGCTGAAACAGAGATCATTTATATTGAATTACCTAGGTTTTAGTGATTATTTATATTTCATTTTGATGATTAACTATATACATTAAAACATTATTTTCACAATAGGTAGACTCAAGCTTCCTCAGTGTTTGTGGACATACTCATATCTCCTTAGATTTTTGACTAATTGAATAAAATATTTATCATACTTTTGAGATTGTTGCCAAAGGGACTTCAATTGCTGCTTCCTCAAGCAGCAATTTCCCCAGGGCTGCACCTTCTCTGAGCATGTTTCAGACTCCTGGCTTTCACTTAGGATTTGAGAAACATTGATTAAAATTGGCTGACAGAAAAGAGAAACTCCTCTAACACAGATAATACTGGAGCATTCATTAGCTTTAAAAAAAAACCCTTGTGTTTGAATCCCTTTCCATCTTCCTGATGCACAGCTAGCAGGACAACCTGTGTATAAATGTAGACAGAGCAGCTCTTGGCTCCTGGTTTGGTAACATATTAAAGGGACTGATCAATAAGTAGCTGTGTGGCCAACAAATGAGCCAGGTACAAACTGTTCAGTGAAATCAAAACACAGTAACTGGCTTTGAAGAAGGTACTATTCAAGGAAGTAAAGGTCTGAGGAACTGGGCTATACAAATGTGTCAGTCTTGGGCCAAACACAAGCAGACACCTGAAAATTCATTGTGAAAACAGATCAGCATGGTTGCAGAGGAGGTTGCATCCAGTTACTTTTATCTGAGAAATAAAAATAAACAAATAGAAACCCCCAAACAATAAGGGCTCTTCAAAACTGAGGCAAATAGATAGATAGATAGATAGATAGATAGATAGATAGATAGATAGATAGATAGATAAAACAATTATAAGAGCAATTTGCTGACGTGAAGTAGGAACTGGTTGTTGTAAGAAGTTCTCAAACCAATAAAAAGATTGCCCTTGTGGATGCAAATCTAATGGGATGTCCCCATAAAGCACTCAGAGGTGTACAGACATGTATCAAAACCTGTTCAGCCACTCCAGTACAGTCACGTAAAGCTCGTTTACAGTATCTCATCTGTGATTAGATTATGATTTGTCAATGTTTCCATGAATCTTGTTGTCTAGGTAAAAACAGTGAAACAACAGCAAGGCCTCAGTAAATATTCATAGAGATTATATGGCAGTGTGTGTTGGTCAAAATGAATGCCAGTAATAGAGATTAGGAAAAGGTCTTTAGAAGGTAGATTTGATTATATTTCTCTTTCTTCTTCCGGGGTCTCTAAGGTTTAATTACTTAATATAGTGGGGTAATACCAGTTATCTTCAAGATTATCTCTACATTCCTAGGTACACTTTTACTATGTCAGTGGCACTTAAAAAATTTGGAACATTACTGAAAGCTCTTAGAGTAATTTGCCACGTATCTGGTTGGTATTTTCTACTAAAGCAGGAGCTAAAAATACCAGGAGTTTTGACTTTTGAAAGTCAAAAATCAGACAAGCAAGACAGCAATGACCACGGGCTCAAATCCACTGAAAAGTCAGCAATGTGTGTACAAAATCACATACTTTCTCATTTCTTCCAATGGAAAATACAGCAAAACGTTAGTCTTGGTGGTCATCTTGATAAAAATGTCAATAAAATCAGTGGAAACACTCCACTTCACCTCACCGTGTTTTAAACCTGAGCCACAATGATAACTTTAAACCCACAAAGGGTTTTTGAAGGGATTCTGAAGATACACACACTTGAGAGCAAGACTTGAATTTAGCAAAGATTTCTGAAGTTTTCCTTCTTTAGTTTCCAATGCCAGTGAGCGAGTACAGCATCTGTGCTTCCTGTACTTTCTTTTGCTGGATACAGACTTGTAGCACAATCTGAGCCATTTTGCATGTGAATGGCGCCTTTCAGAGACCCTTAATGTGTGGTATAAACAATTCAGTAGGTGACTCATTCACCTTTTATGCCAGTATTAGGCCATTGCTTACATGCATCATACATAAAACTAGAGGATGGCCTTTTTCTGAAAGAACAGTTGTATGGATAAAAATTGGTGATCAGAGGTAAATTTAGTAAAGGAGATCTACTAATCCTATGGTGGTCTGATTAGAGCTTGGAGGAATTTTCATGGCTAGAAATCTTGCTTTAAATTTTCAGCTAAATAGAGTGCAACAGTTATCCTCTGTTCTGCAGTGTTTCTCTGTTCTCTGCCTTGCCTATAAATGGAAATCACCTCTCCACACTGGATTCCTAAAACAGCTTGTGAAGTCACAGTTCGTGAAAGGCCTTGAATCAACATGAGATAGTGTTATTACTGGGGAGGTGTCTGTACTGGCAATGCAGAGAGTGATGCAGGTTAGATAGCAGATGCTTTTATTTTGGTAGTTTTCATTCTCTTTCTGGTTTATTTTTTCCCTAGCTGTCTAACATCACAAATTAGCAAGATTAAGGGAAATGAAAAACCAGCATTTTTTTTCCTGTCTGTGTCAACAGTACAGGTTAGTACCTGGGAAAACTTCTGGAGGAAGATAGCACCTTGCTGCTTTGCCTAAAGCTAAATCACTGCAAATACTGGAGTGACCCACTGAAAGCATTCAGTGAAGAATCTGTGTACGTGTGCCCTTACAGTTTTGCATAGTTCTGCTATGTCAGTAAAACTGCAGCCGTAGTTGAAGTTACACTGTCCTTAATGCTGGCCTTGGGCCCCTATCTGCCTTTCATCTCAACCCTGAGGTTTTTTACTTGACCCCACACAGCAGTGCAGCCTGACCATGGTGGGAGATCTGGTCACCTCTGGGTCCCAGACTGACCTGTCTGCTGCTGGCTTTCCAGCTGGTGTCTGTGTTGTTGGAGTCACCACACGTGCACAACTTAACCCCAGAAAGCCAGTGGACAGGATTTGCACAATTTCTTGTTCCAGGCTCCTGACCTCTCAGCATACCATCTCTCACATTCTATAAGGGGTGGAGAGATCTCTGGAGGAGAATCAAGTGTCTGCAGAAATGTTCCCCACAGGAATGGATACAAGATGTCAAGGAGAGGCCGCTTTGGCTTCTCCTGGCCTTTGGAAGGAATCCTTGGTGCTGACTTTAAAAATGTGTGTTTCAGTGCAGGATACAGGACAGATACAGGATACAGAATACAGGATACAGGATTGGATGTAAAGGTGGGAGGGTGGCTGGTAGAAGGCAAAACAAACCAGCTCTGAATATCAGCAGAGATGACTTCTAAGTGATCTTCATTCTTTGACAATTGCAAAAAGGCTGGGCATTGAAGTGAGGTTCTAATCTACTTCCAAAATGGGACTGAACAGTTCTGGCACACAGATTGTCTGGAGTCCTGTGCTCATAAATCAGTGCATGCATCCTTAAGGAACACAGTAAGAAGACTCAACCCTAGAACAAATCATGTCTTTTCAAACACATGGCAGAACAAGAAGCATCCTGTTGTCAGTGGTGCAAAATGAGTGAATGTTGAGCAGCAGCTCCTGGAATTGATGGAAATGTGGCCTGCTGGAAGCCATGTTACCAAGAAAGTTGTGGAAGTTCATGGAAAATTTAAAACCATAAACAAAACTGATGAAGACAGCAGACAGACTCCTTGGGAATGTGATAGGCTTTGAAAGAAGACAAGAAACGGCTTATTTCATGATGTCCTTTTTTTCTTTTTTTCTTTTTTTCTTTTTTTCTTTTTTTTTCTTTTTTTCTATTCCTAAAAAAGATAAGGGAGCAGGCAGGGACACCTACAGACCTTGCCTGTCTTTTCCAGTATTTCTTGCTTTTAACTCTTGGCCTCCCTGAATTCCTGTTGTTCTAGACTCAAACCAGGTCTGTGCAGTGTTACCTTATGCCCTGCATTTCAATGAGAATTAGCCATCCTATTCAACATCTGCTCATATAATTCCTAATCCAAAATTACAAGTGATACTGCTAAAAGTTAAAATTTACATTTGAATAATGCCTTTCATCCAAAAAGATCCCTAAGAGAATTCACCAGCACACTGTATGCCATTGTAACATCATCATTCCAACAGCAAAATGAGGCCAGAGCAACACATCAGATTTCTTATTCCTTTGGCAGAAATATGCAGAGATTCAAACTGCACGCCTCAGAAACCTCTCAGGAATTTCCATCTATCTCAAATTTCATAGCAGGGGAGATATCACAGCCAAAATGATTTTTAGAGGGAAGTAAAAGCTTAAAGGACATATTGATGGCTGATGTCCTCATCAAGATTAACCATCTGTATTTAGGCAGCGTAACTGCTGCAAATAAGTTTTGTGCTTTATCAGCTTGACCGCAAAGGTTAATTAACCTCCTTTCTGGATTTGATACTTTTCCAAGAACATGTAGAAAATGATTTGTAGAGGCTAGCCTGCGTGCTACAGGTAAAGCTACGATGCATTAAAAAAAGACAAACAAATCAGAGCACAGTGAACCTATCAGAAATCTGTCTAGAAAACAGAGAATAGGTTCTACTTGCACAAAATTTCCTCATGTCAGAGACTATATGCCTAAAGTCAGCCTTGGCATCACTATTTCATAACAAGCCTCAGAGTCCTCTGGTGACTGTCTTTAAGCAAACATAGCTGATGTTGAAAGAACACAATATTCCAACTTTCCATTAAATGCAGTGATAGCAGGATAAAGCTCTAAAGTCAGTCTGAAGCTGTCATTAAAATAAAGTGTGCCATGTAAGCAGAGGACCTCATGGAAATACTGGAGCAGAAGTCTGCTTGTCACTACTGCTGCAAAAGGGAGATGGCATAAATTCCAAGTCACTGTGCCCTACTGTATTTTATTTCCTGAAAACATTTACCTTGCCTCTTGAATGGATATCCCATTAAAGGCACAAATCTGAAATACTGCTTTCCTAGAGGTAACTCACCTGGAGGTAATAAATCAAGAAAATATAAAAAACCCAGCCTAGACAGAACCTATCTCTTTAAAGATGTCTTATAAGGAGGAACAGAGCAAAGGATACAGAAAACAATGGTATGTAGGCTTTTCTGTGTACATCAGCTTTGCTGAATCACACACATGTCACCCCAATTCCAATTCCAATCTTTTCTTTGTATACAAAGAAATGTCATATCACCCTCTGAACTTTTGGCTAAATAAGTTATCCTCTTTTAACTTATTTTAATTAATAACTTCATAGTCCTTACTCCTTTTGAGTAATAGAGACTCAAAAAAGAAGTCATATGCTAAAATACATGTATTTTATAGGAAAATAAAAAAGATTGAGCAGAGTGGACAAGTCAAAAACCAGTGAAAAATCATTAAGCCATCTGTATTTATATTCACTTATGTATTTGTACAAGTGCATTTATGCACAAATTTAATTTTCATACAAACAGAGATTTTGCACAAGAAACTGTGTCAATCTCTTACTATACAGAAAAACTATAAACATGATGTTTTAGTACAAGAAGGGATTATGTACATTTATAATGTTAAAAATACTCATAATTAGAGTCTAAATTGTCACTTTCCTTCAGGAATTTTTGTCCAGAGAGGAGCAGCAAGACAAGATATTTGTGATTTTAAATCACTTTCTGCAGTGAGAAAATACCTACATGAGGTAAACCAATCTTTTTTAATTTCTGGACAATGACTGAAAATCAGGAATCTTGCTGGGTGCCTTCACATGAATGGCATTGAGAGCGCTTGAAAGCACCTGGGGATTTGTTTGGGGTGGGTATTTTTTGTTGTTGTTTGTTTGTTTGTTTGTTTGTCTTAACCTAAGCAATAGCCCTAAGTGTTTATTTCTATCTTTTGACTCTGGGTAGTTTTTGTCTGTTTATTTTGCTCATGGACCTGTCAGTGCACTAAGCCAAATGCAACTAAAAGCTTGCACTTTGAAAGTGACTGAAACCCAAATTTGATTTATTTTATGACTTGAGCTCTTCCTTGTCTTGTTGCATTCAGCAGCTGGAGAGTTAGGTCTCTGATGAGACACTGCAGGAAAACATTCAGTGTTTTATATAGATCCTCTCCGACTTATCCTCTGGTTTCCATGGAAATCCATATGATCCCCATAGTTACCAAGTCTAGTTCTCTTCAATTTGTGTAGGATAGACCTACAGGTTAACCCACACAAGATCTATCCATTCACTTGTATGCATGTTTAAGAGATTTTTTAAGAGATTTAAACAAATCAATGCTCACTATAAATATTAAATTAAAACATTTGTACTTTTTGGATGATATGTTCAAAGATGATGTCCACATATTTTGTGGTTCTAAGCCGGTATTTTTACCTTGCTGAAGCGTTTTGAATTGTTATAATCAATGTAAACATTATAAAGCAATTATAATGAATGCAAGTTAGAGCCACTTTGAGTAGCTCTAACATATATTAATTTTTGGTTATGTTTTATGTTATGGAGAAATATTTATATAAGAACTATATTTAATACTAGGATTGAGATATACTTATGTTTGTATGCTTGCATTTGAGGGCATTTCAATAAATTGAAGCTAAAATACTATTATACTATAATAAATAAACTGAAAACTAAGAAAAAATTACTTTTTGCCCTTTTACCACATCAAAGAACTAATTTTAAGTCTACCTGCATGTTGGATATCTGGTTTAGTTTTTCTTTTGAAGTCCCAGCAGCAAACCTGTCAGCTGTGTTGCTTATAAAGTTTCATCATTTAGAAGGTGTTGACAAATGATAAATTGCTGAAGAGGGAGTTTGTCCATTTGTTAAGGAAAACTGAAGGATGAAGATACAAGTCTTCTTTATCTGAAACCATGTGGATAATATTCTGCTAGTGATTTGATTTTATGGGAAACAAACAGTGCTTACTTCAATGGAATTTATTAAGATTGATTTAACACAGCCTACCTTCTGCTTCCTTCCAAGTGTCAATACTGCTAAAGACTAATATTGTACAGACTTTATTACTCTCTCAACTGGCACTTCTGTGATCTTTGCTATTCACATAACCTGATAAGGCACCATTGAGGCATATAACTTGCTGTAAATGCTTTATCTGTCTTCTTTTGTAATCTTGCTATGTTTGAGATAGATTCTGAAACTTTTTTATTGGTTTCATGTAAATTTGCTATTTGCTGTTTACTGTAATAAAAAACATCTGTGTTTTGGTGTTGGAAACACAAGGAAAACCTTCTTGCTCAGCTGGGGTGTTTCTGAGAGCCCCAATGGGAATGCACAGGCATTTGATAATTTCCTAAATGTGCTGTTTTTCGTACATGATGAAGGTCATCATAATTTTTGCCAGATCTTTAAAATCAATTTATTGCTTAGATTTTGTTTGTCACATTTTCCCCCAGTGCAAAGTGCACATACAGACACACAGACACAAAGGGAGAGCGGCCTTACCCCTCAGGCAAACGACACTGCCCTTCAGCCAAATCAACATCCCCTCCATGTTTTTGAATTAAATCTGCAAATTACAATACCATCCTGAAATTTAACCTCTCCAGATTTTGTTCAATTCTATGCACTCCTTAGGACTCGAACTTTTAACTCATTCATCTAAACTCATTCATTGACCCATTCACACATTCATTTTACCCATTCTTTCAGCCCATTCATAACCCATTCACTTCACATAGCCTTAGGGTAACTGCTGTTGCAGCAGGTATTAGGGTACCTTTTCTTTTGTACCACTACCTTCTATGAACTTCAATAGGAAATAGGCTCGTACTTCTTAGATGAAGACAGATACTTTGGGTACAGTTTTCAGATGCTCTGTAACCAGGGTTTTGCTGTTTTACCTTCCCTGACTTTGTGGACTTGCTGGTTCTGCTCCACAGTGGTGCTGTGACAGCTCCAGTACAAATTGAGACTGATTTGACGTAAGAAGCACCTTACCCTTTAGGTAAATGGTATTATACAAATATTTGGAGAAATAATTTGAAAATAAATGGGCATTATTATCATGAGGAATGACCAACTCAGTTCTCCTTAGCTAGCTCATCTGTCCCAGTTAAGCCATTGATACAAGTGGCTTTTAAAGTTTGAAATTGCTTCCATATTTGGCTGTAAACTGGATTGTTTTGAACAATCCAGGGGAAGAGAACCTGTAAACACAAAATTAATGCCTCCTGGCCATTCCAGTGGTGTAACATTTTTGTCAGGAGCCTGTTTATATCAGGTTTTTAAGCATCCTGACAAAATAAAAATATGATTTATGGTGCTTTAACCCTGAGACCTGTCACGTAAGTAGCCACTGTGAAGAAAACAAAATGTTGTGCATCTTGACTACTTAGGCTTTGAGGAAGGGTTCCCTCAGGGAAAATGCAGGCTCCTCAAGCTACAATAGATCACGTTTCCTTCCCTCCTGTTTTTCTGGAACACGTGTCTGATGGATTTTGATATAACAGTTGACCATTGTCCCTATTCTTACTCATCTCTAATCACTCTGGATAACTTCATCCAGTCAGTCAAAGCAGACAGTTTAGCACAGACTTGAGCAAATTTGTCTTACTTGGGAGGCAGTGTCTCAACAAGGGAAATTTTCTTGTCTGAGTACAGATATGCAAACATGCAACCATTGTTCATTACTGTGGAAATATTATGTGACTATTCCCTTTTATTTATTTATGACTTCATCTCCCCCCAGAGCAAAGTGATTTGTATTTACCATTGTTATTCATTTAATTTTGCATAACAATTTGAGGAACAGATCAAACTATACAAGCATTTCCTTAAGTTCCTCTTAATCAGGATGTTTTTAATCTAAGCAACAAAGTCAAGGAAAGAAGTGCTCTTCTGAAACACTGACTGAAAAAACTCAACAAAATCCTAACAGGTAAAAATGGTGCGTTATAATACTTTTTAGAAGTCAAACAATTTAGTAGTACCCTATACTATTATTTCCCAAAGTAGACAGGAAAATCTGATCCATAAAGAATGGTTTCATTTTCCTGGATCTCATAATAATTAAAGGCTTTGTGAAAGGCTGGGAAACAGGTAGAGGATTAAAAAAAAATAGTAAGATAAAAATACAGTAGCTGAATTTAGTGAGTGGATCATAATTTAAAATAGGATTAGCCTTCATTAAGGGAAACTTAAAGTAGCATTAAATACAGTATGAAGATGCTTAATATTCTGGCAACACCAAGAAAGTAACCTAGGAAATATAAACTTAAGGTGATGGATGGGATGGAGAGAGAGTTGGGAATGAAATTCACAATTCAAAGTTCCTCATGGGATAAAAGGAGGCTGGATGAACTGATGATAACCTCTGACATTTTACAAAAATAAATATTCTTTATAATTCATTTTAGTCATGCTACAGAAAGTTCCTCTGTGTTTAAAAGCACTTCTACTGTTCCCCAGTTATGGATATTAAGTGCAGACATGGAGGAATTTGGCCTTTATCATACTGGCTAATGTGTGGCTCTCTGTTGCTTAGTTATTCTTGCAGCTCTGCTCAAGCAGGTCCTTTGATTTCCTACAGCCTCTGAACAGGGATTCCCTCCCAGCACCCTGCATCACATGTAACTGCAACTTCATTCTGGAGTCAGCTGATACACAAAATCACCAGAGGATGACTGATGTGACCCTAATCCACCTGTAGTCAGTGAGATCTTCCCCTTGACTTCTCTGCTCTTGAGGTCTGAGGCTTTGTATTGAATGAGCTGCTTCACTCAGGATGCTGAAAACCACCTCCAAATACTGGAATGTGGTCCCTCCTGGAAGTTCATGTCTGCTGGTTTGAGCCGTCTTCTGTGAAACGCCACTGATCACAAGAGCACACGTGACAAGGGTGACGCTAGGACAGCTTTGCAGGGCTAAAGAGTTGGAACCAATTACTGCCATCAGAAACCAAAGTAATATTTAACTTGACATTTGATGGTAGCATAACTGAACTCTGCTTCCCCAAGCTTATGGAAAGTTTCCTTGATCATGAAGTTACTACCAGTTTTATGCTGTTGTTCCAATCATCCCTGAGAATCTGTAATCTTCAAGCCCACCAGCCACAGGATTTGTTGTGTATGATGGAATGAAATTGCAGGTTAGACTTTGTGATGTGAGCTTGGTGGACAAGAGGGTTTACCAAGCATTCAGGTCCTCCAAGGAGCACAGTGAAGGACTTACAAAGTGTCTGGATAATAAATTGCAGGATAAAGACTGGTCAAATCTGGGGCATATTCCTGATGGAATATGATGGCATATTCCATTTCAGACCATCAACAAATATCTGATGGGTTACAGGAAGGGAGGCAGGGCCTTTGTGCTCAAAGACTGGAGCCCTAATAAGTATATTTAAATCAGTATTCATGGAAAATTCTAATTTTAATGGATGTCAAGTAAATAAAATAAAATATGCCAATAAAATATGATAGTCCTAAATACATTCAGTTTGATGCGATTACCTAAGTGAAATACTTAATTCAGACCCAAGTCAGTGGAAAATGATGCAAGGAGATTTGTGTCTCTAATTGGGTGAACTGCCCTTGGTGGAGTATTGACTTTGTGGGCAACTAAGGACCTTAACTCACTAATGTACTTAAATGCCTGGAATTAGATAGCATAAACCCAAAGTGACATTTAGGGCATTCAGGGTGTGACCTCACCTATGCAGACTTGAAGGGGATCCTAGGAACCAAAATCTAATGTGATGACCTGCTGCCCCTCCATCATACAGTATAGTGCTACACCAAGCAAACCTATGCCCCAGCTCTTCCTCTTAGGTACCTGCCTCATGTAAAAATAGGAGCAAATGAAGCAAGAATCTACCTGTTAATGTACCTCTGGCTCCACAAAATTTGTGACCAATGTTGGTATTATGTCAACCTATGATTACACAAGGTAGGCCAAGCAGCAGGCTGTGTTTTCTCATTAAACAAAGTTAAAACAGTGTTTCTATGGAACTGAACTGCCAAGTACCTTCATGAAGAATGCAAGCACTTAGAAATAATCTTAGGTACATTTGGGAAGAAGCAGTCATCCTGGGAAAGACAAGGCAAGGGTGTGGGAGAGAAAAGAGACCGAGACTGAGATCTACTGATCCACAAGTAAGTGAAGACATTGTCATGTATTGTTTCCTACTGGGAAATTTGCATAACGCTTTTACTGGTGATATTTCTTCTCTCTGGACTCATGTCTTCTAGAGGCTGAGTTCTTCTCACAGATAGTTCTGCATAGCAGCTAACATTGTACTGACCAACTGGATAACTTTGTCAGAAGAAGGATTTAAGAGAATAATACAGTGAATAACCACTTCTAGTGTTTCACTGTTAAGATTGCTTTTCCTGTGTGTAACTCTAGGTGCTTTGGTTACCCTTCCTAACACTCACCCCTTTCAGCTTTGGTCAGTCACAGCCTACTGTCCTCCAGAGTTTGCAGAGAGGAGGATTCAGGTTTACACATATTCATCCATCCAGCACACTTCTCTCTTCCTATTGCTACAGCTCCAGTAAACACTACAACCTCAATCACAAGTGTTAAGTCTTCCCTGAATGGTACATCAGGAGGAATACTAAGTAACCTGGAAAGTTTCAGTTTACTTGAAATTGTTTGGAGTAAATTGCTAAGAATTTTTTTCTAAAGGTGTGACCAGGTTCTACCAATCACAACTGCCTCTAGCAGGAAAGGTTTTGACTTTCTTTTCTGTGTACAAACCATTAATCCAGAAAACAATGCCTCAATTCTTAACATCTCTCCCTCCTCTCAAGTTGCCTGTTGCCATTTACTCTTCATTAACTCTTCCAGCTCTACAAATGCAGTAATCCTGGGGCTATAACATTTCTGCAGTGAACATGTGCTGTGAGCCCACGTGTTGTTCCTGCAATTGCATCACAAGCACATGATATAGGAAAGAATGTGTAGAGGAATGAAGATAAGCAGTGGGAGAGGTGATTCAAAAAGGAGTTTAGGTTCTGCAATGCAAAGCCACATCCTCTTATTTTTTCTTTTGCACAAGTTGTTAAATAGGGAAATATCCCATATGGAAAATCAGAATGCAGCATTTGAACACCTTAAGGTTTGGTTAGGTTTGATTCCAGCAGCCGGCTTGAAAAACACCTGAAGTCCTTCTTGTTTGCTTGAGAGCACAGGCTCTGGCTTTAGGCATAAGGAACAGTTTGTGTGCACCCAGGGCCTCTGTTTATCTAGTAACTGAAGATGGTGTGCAGTGAAAGCTATTCTAATTATTCTCCCTTTGAACTTTATAAGTTTTAAATCTTCTATTTCACTTTCCTAGAGATAAATCCCAGATAATATGAAAAAAACAATATCTATTTCATACCAGAACCCTTATTCTTTTGCAAAGATGGAAGTGACCAAAATATAAACAGTAAGAGCTGCTAGAGAACTGTAATGTGTGTGGGGGTGGATGGATGTGTCTTACATCATGTAGGGGTAATAACCATGCATAGAGTTAGTAAGGAGGGGCACTGAATCCTGACAAGCCTTTCACTTACAGTGTAGTTCTGAGCATCCTTGCATGGCATTTATTACACCAAAGATGACCAGGTCCCAACCAGGGCAGGGTCTTAAGTCAAGAAGCAAATTTTAGTGTCTGTTTCAATTTAGGCCTAAATTCCACTAACGTCACATAAAGTCTCATTCAATAGAGAACTACAAAAGTGATGTTTTAAGCTCTTTGTTTTCTCCATTAATATTTCAGTGATTCTGCTGGTTTTGCTCTGATTTTCCTTTGAAAGGGATGTTACAGAAAATGGCAGCTCTGTTTATCAGCTGTTCTGATGCTGTTCTTGGCAATGAATGCAGGGAGACTGGAAAATTATTTTGTTGATGGAATTTCCTCAATACCTTTGGCATTAGACACAATGGAGTGAACATGACTTTGACGTAAAAAATTCACTGGGACCAACCCTCCATGACTGGAACAAGCCTTAATCAAGAGGGGATGGGCTAGATGCTCAGTAATTACATTTTTAAAGGAAAAACGTTGGGTTTTTTTCTGAAATTTACTTGGCTTTATGATCTATAAAGGCAATACATTGACAAAGGGTTTTTTAATTATTAGGTCAGACATGATCCATCAAGCACTCAATAGTTCTGAGATGGTAACAGCAAAAATGTAGTCAACTTCCTGGTACCCTGTGTTTTGAAGTCACAGAACTGCATGCTGTGACCCTTTAAGAAACTGAGAAATTCCTCTGTAAATGCAATATGAGGGTTTTTGTTTGGATTTAAATCTCTTTCTACCTCCTCCTCTTACCTCCTGCTGCTTGCACTAAGCAGGAAAGGAGGGGCAGCTACAAGTCTCATTTCAAAAGAGATCAGCATAAAGAACTATCAGTTAGCAACCGGTCTAAGAGCAGACTAAACAATGACTAAAATTTAATGATATTGATAATTTGAATATGATAATTTAATGAAAATGAATGAAATAATAATATGAATGAATCATTTAATGAAAATTATAACCAATTTTCATTTGCTTTCCTTTTCCTGAAAATGACCAGAGTTTGGAGCAGTGGAATTGTCTAAAAGCAGAACAAAAATCCCCAGATATGTGTGAGAGGTCTTACAATACTGAATGTCTGAGGATAGCAAGAGGAGCAAGAGCAAGTAAATTCTGTCCATTCAGATGCCTCAGTCAAGGTCAAATAAAATTTATTTGGAAGGCAGTGTGTCAATGATTAAAAGATCAGTTGCAGTAAAGATCCTGTACTTGCTGCAGTGAAGAGGCACAGCCTTTAGTTGCCCAGGAAGCTGGACTTTGATGACACCCCAGTAGGATTGGCCAGACCTGTCCAAGTCACACAAGGCCCATAACATCCCACCACACACATGCCCTCTCAAACTGGAGTACCATATCTCTTCCTCTCCATTCTTCCTACTCTGGCCTCCTCACGTTGCCTGATCCACACCTCTCTCAGGAAGAAGATACCTGTTTAGACAGGAGGAATTTCTTAAGTTTCCTGGTGGCCACAAGTCCCACAAGATGTGAGCCAGTGTACAGCCAGCAGGTCCATGCCTTAGCTGCAGCTGTTCCACAACAGTTTCTATCCACTGGCACCTAGCTGTGGGACATACAAAGTACCAAATGTAAAAACGATGGGGGATGAGTCTCCATGCATGTTGTGAAGATGGTAGCCAGATGTAATTTGGTGAGGCACAGAGATGGCTTACAGGACTCCCAGAAGGTCAGCACTCCAGGTAGTGCTTGTATTGCTTACACCTGGAGCTGCCAGAAATTAATCCATGGCCTGGAAGAAGTTCCTCAGAAAATATTCAATAGTTTGCAGCTGGCATTTCCTTCCTTTCCTCTCCACTAAACACTCCAGCCTCATGCAAACAAGACAGCTGGGATGCAGGAATCATTCTTGGAGTGCTCCCAACTGGTCAGGGAAAGGAGATCAGGCTTTTGCAAAATCATTCAGGGTGCATTCTCCTCCCCTTCTTCCCACCATGTAGATTTTTGTTCTATTTAAAGAGGAAATGTGTTGACAACTCTTAGAAAAAAGTGACTGGGATGGTTGTAAATCCAGAGCACCCATTGGGCTGGAGATCATGCAGAGCAGATGGTGATGCCGGGGGTAGTGATGAAAAAGCAGTGGTGGAGCTCTTTCACTCCTTCTGGGAGACAGGACGTGCCAAGAACATGTAATTGAGGGACAAAGGATAAAGCTAGCAACAATATCTCCATCTACCTGGGAAATTTAGAGGTAAATGGGCTCAGTGTAGGGCCCAAATGCGTCAGGCTGGGCACCACCTAGTTCTCTGATAGGTGCACTCATTGCAAACACTGGACTGCCTTTTTTTTTTTTTTTTTTCCCTTACTTGCAGCAGGCTAAAAAAATTAACTACATGCAATGGAATGGAAAAAATGCCAACACTTGCTTTAAAAGGCTGTAGGACATGGAATAAAGGGGGTTTCCCCTTGGCACACGTGTTAGGAGCATTATGTAACCTTGTTTTGTAAGAAGCACACTGATCTCCTGGCACTGAAAAAGACCCACATATGTTCACTGCAAAAATAGGAAAGTCAGGAATGTACTATACAGGAATGAGTCTTGCCAAAGAAAGCAAAGTGCAAACATCCCACACTTCCCAAATTATCTTTCTTTCCTGCTTAATGCACTGTAAATGAAATTCAGTTGGACTTTGACATTGTGGACTGGATTCAATCTCATTTATATTGTGCATAGATAGGAACTGATGATATAATTATATTGCTTGAACAAATAGCTCACTTCCTTTGTAATAATTCTTGCAATTGTTAACATATTAATAATTATAATAATGTGTTGCATTTATAATAGAGCCTTTCTTCACTAAGAATCCTAATGCTCTTATGACATAAAAGGATTGTACTGTGTGTACACTATCTTAACTGAAAATATATCCGACATCACAACTCTGCCTGTAAATCATGCTTTAAAAATAAGATTAACTTTCCTACCAATCTATTGTATTTTCTGTGCCTTTTTATTGTTAAATATGCCTCTGCTTATTCCTCCAGATGCTTTCCACCAAAATGAATATGTGAGAAATCTGCAGCATTAGGCAACCTTTCTAGGGGAAGCCTACATTTGTTTTCACTGATGCAGGCAGTCTGGTTAATTTCAATTTCTCTTGATTTTCAAGATAACAAGTAAAAAAAACAGTGCTGAAAAAGATATTCCTTACTGAACAAAATTAGTATTTCAGTGGTTCTATTCAGCTCTTACTGCTGACAATCTGGATGTGCAGAAAATATGAAGTAAGACTTCATTGCCCAGTATTGAGTGAAGCAGGAAGGTGCATGATGGTTTTCAGCAAGAAACATATGTGAGGTCAACCCTGAGAAAAACACTCTTAAAAGCAGACACTGCGGCCAAATATTATTAGACTATACATCCTGGAAATTTAGGCTAGATATCTCAATTAAAAAAAACCAACAACACAACAACAAAAAACAACCCAAAAAAACCTAACCTACATCTTTGTTTAGATGAACTAATCAAAGTCCTTTTAATTGTTTATTCAATAAACTAGACAGCCTTGCAAGGCTAATATCAACACAAACTTAAAATGAATGACTCCCCTCTGCTAAAGTATCAAACACAGGTGCTTTGGAGCAATTTGTTGGACACTGCATAGTGAAATGCTTTCCACCATGTATGGCCTAAAGTCACTGTAAATTGTGTCCCTTCACTGCCTTAGTTTTTCTGAGTGACAGGAATAAGAACACACTATCAGTAATACCCTGAGAATATTTTTTTCTCTTAGGATCTTTGGGTCTATTGTTATTATTATTATTATTATTATTATTATTATTATTATTATTATTATTATTATTATTATTACTACTACTATACTGAGCCAATGTAGATAGTAGAAGTAGTCAATATTGGCATGGCTCACAGGCCCAGTGTCAAGATTTAATCAATTTCTATTCTTATTGGTGTAGGCTTTTTTCTGATCTAAGAGTTAATTTGCCAGTTGTACCTATTGGCCTTTTTAATCATATGTAAAAAACAGAAAATGGGAAAAAGAGGAAGAATGTCAACTACCCATGCTGAAAAAAATGTCAGAGGAAGAAGTCAAACTTCATTTCTAAAAAAGCCCCAAAGTCTGGAAACTGTTTTTCCAGTAAAAATAAAACAAACAAAACCAAACCCAAACCTCATGTTGGCCAAGAATGGAAAATGACCATTCCTTAGGTAAATGTTTGAATAGTTAAAAGAATGAGGGAAAGATGGTGACAGCTAAAATGTTTTCTGCATGTGTGATATAACAAGCTTTCTTTACAAGACAGGTGTAATAACAGTGCAAGCTGTTGGAATGCCCTGCCCTGTGAGTCAACAGGCTGACAGCATGGCATTTATTTGCTAGCTTAGAACAAGAGGCAGCAAATGGCTTGGCTACAGGAGATGGAACTACAGGACTAGCACGGGTAAACAAACTAGAAGTATGCATGCTGGAATAGATCCATGATGCCAGGGAGTTAGCATTTTGAGCTCTATGAAAAATACAATAAATACTGTATTGGCCACAAATGAGGGAGAATTTTAAATGTTGTCCAAGACTGCAAATTACTCACAGGCCTATAGCGACCTAACAGCAGCAAACACTGTTTCAACCATTATCAGCTCTTGTGGGTTATCAGAAAGGATGTGGGTTTGTGATTGATGCTCTGTAGGGCCAATAGCACAGCCCTAGTCTTCCAACCCTTCCTGCCTCTTTTTAACATCTCTCTCCAGGAGTTACACCCTGTCTGACCCAGTACTTTGCAGATGAAGGCAAATGTGAAAATAAAGCTTTCTGAAGCTATAAAGAGTGTCTTATTCTGAATTGGTTTTGTGGACAGACCTCTCACTTCCCAGATAAGAACAATATCCTAGCAAGCCAATCAATGAGAAGCAGTACAGTTTAAATTCATACACACCCTTAATTCAAATTCATTTCCATAAGGAGATATGCTTTCTGTAAGTTCACTAATCAACCAGTATAAATGGAGAAAGCAGAATGGAAGGTATGGCTTCACAACTTAATTTTCCAGTATTTATATTTAAGTCAAAATTTTACATTTAAATTTACATCAGAAACATTTCTTTTTCAACAGGCCAATATTTGCTCATAAGCTTAATTAAAAAAAAACAACAACAAACAAACAAAGAACCAAGGCATAAAATATTTTCAAAATTATCATATACTTGAACCACTCAGGACACTGGGTGATATGAAATACATTTGATATGCTCAGAGCTAAACCCTGCAGTGACTGCTGTAACTCTTGCCTCTGGGGAAACTCACCCATGGTGGGTTATCAAAAGAAGCTAAATTCTCCTGAAAAACCATGGAATCTTTAGTAACATCAGGAGGGAAAAACATTATTTCAGCTAGTTTTAGCCTCTTTCTTAGAAAGTGTGTTGCACAGGACCATTCCTGGTTTGTGAACCTGAGTTACAGTTCAAGGAGGAGATGTGTCCATTGTCTTTGCAACTAAGTTGCTTCTTTAATTCTTTAATTCTTTAATTCTGGGTCATTTTTGCAGGAAAACAGTCTTTGTTGAGTACACCTGGGTTTGTCTCATTACTGCTTTGTTATAATCACCAGTGAACACACTGAATGCCTTTGGCATCCCTGTGCTTTTGCAGTGATCTCCCACTGTATGAGTTCTGAGCAACAGGCTGCAGGACTTCTCCAGACTCCTTGCAGATTATCTGCTGCTCCCCAGGTAGCTCCTGTCACTTACACTGACATTGCGACTTTACCAAACTCATACACTTGTTCATCTTTGCTGTGGAACTCAATGGTATGTGATGAAAAAGACTCAGGGTTGGAAACGTATAGGAAGAATGAAGATTCTAATCCTTTAAAGCTGTTTAAAAGCACTTGCTCAGTCACAGAACATGTAAGTTTTGTCCAATAGTGTTTTGTCCTGCTTGCAGAAATGCAGGGACTTTAAATTGTGGCTGCTTCCTTGTAATTAACTAGGCACAAAAGCTGAACCCATGGAAATTGTACAGTAAACACTACTGCTTACTGGCACATGGGAAAGAACAATGAGGGCTCAGACTCCCATGCTAGAACCTAAGAGCAGCACAATATGCTGTATTTTGGGGTGATTGCATTGTACTCGCTGTGATTTAGGGAGAAATAGTTGCTTTTGCCAACACAGAAACAAATTTTCTCCTGCCATTATATTAGGGCCCCTTTCACCTCTCCTGTGCAGAGTGTTTGTTGAAGTCTGTCTGGCCAGTTAAGCAGGAGGTTGGCTCTGCTGCAGTAGATTTGTGGAAAGAATTAAATGATTTATAACCTCTATTGAAAATGGGTTTTGGAAAGAAAACATTGTTCAGTGCAATATCACCACTAGGGACACACAGCAGTTTGCTTCTCTAGTGTTTCCTTCAGGACTTCATGAAACATGGCAGAATACCACTGGAGTAACACTTGGTCCCACAGGATATGAAATCCTGAGAAGAAAATGTGACTAGCTAGGATAAAGGAGGTGTAGTCAACTTTTCTGCAGTATGAACACCAAAGAGAGTATGAATTTGTGACAGTGAATTTCAAACATGTGATTCATGAAACAGCGACAGCCTTACAAGCCTCCACAGATCCCTGTCAGGCACAGCAAAAAAAGCCAGGTTACTTGATTTAACTTCAGGCTTTGAAATTGGCACATTTGTGGTGAAGAAAGAGTCACAGATTCAATAAGGGGACATTCAGCAACATGAATATAATTATAATAATTATAAAGCTAGTGCTAAAAATCCAGATTGGGAGCTGAGTAAAGAACACTAGTTTCAGTACATAAACTATGTTAAGTGCTCAGTCTGGCAAAGGTCCTGGACATGCCACTGCAGTCATGATTTATGTCAAATCATGTACTGAAAGCAAAGGGATGAAGTTTAATTTGGCTCTCTGGACAGAAATACACCAACGGCCAGGAACAAGTTGTTCAAACAGGCAATATGGACTTCAATGTGCACTGAAAGTATCAAGGTGGCCTCTTGACTCATGCCACTAAAAGTCATGCATCTGGTTTATGCATGAAATTTAGTATGATTGTCCAAGTGGAAGAGAGTTCTGAGATCACCAGATTCCCTTCTCGTATCTAGAAAGAATGGTATCAGGTAATCCCTCATAAATTTATTGATCTCTGCTTTAAACCAAAGAGGTTTCTCATCATTGCCATTTCCTAGGAAAAATTTTTACAAGGCCTTGCGTATTTGATGTGCAAAAAATACGTCTCATTTCAGATTAAGGAACACAAAGCAAATAGCTCTTTAAAACCTGTTGATTGTTCCACCCTTCTTGTATTGACTTTCTGGATACAGATGATATGTGCATAAAAATATGCAAATGGACCCTACCTTTCATCTGAGAAAGCTGTCAGCATCAGATCTATTTGGTTTTCTACAAACATTCATTTCTACAGGCACATAATAGAAGGACTATTAAGTAGGAATTAGGAGCAGTGTAATACAAAACACATGAAATAATAGGATCAGTATACAATCAAACGGATGTTGTACTTACAAATTTAAAGCTTTACTGTAAACAAAAGAATAACTCTCTCTTCCCACCATTTCTTTATTGTCTCACTAGAGTTCTTCTGATTTCAGTGAATTTTGTTCTGCCTTATATTGGCCTAACTAAAAACAGCAACATCTGCAACAACAACACAGGATTGTTTCACATAGACTTAAAGGGTAACACAATTTAAGAATAGTAAGTATACCCATAACGATTGTAAACAAAATTTTCATAATGCTAAATATTGTGATATTTAATGAAATGGAAGATCATCATGTTATCTTCAGAACTGGCTTAAAAAAATTTTTTCCTGTTTCCCTTAAATCCAAAAATAATTTCCAGTAAATCAAGAAAATGTTAACCTAGGATTGACATATGTTCAAACTGTGGTGCTTTTTTCTTAAAATGTAATCTTTGTGGATGCAGTTTAGTCTAATACTCTATCAAAATACGAGAAAGTGTTTCAGTGCTTTTAGGTGTAACATAGACTTTTGACTTTTATTTTGTTCTGTTAATAGCTTTATTGTTTTAAATCTGATCTTTAGATAATGTAAAGGAAAGATTAAGACCTACCAGAGCGAATGAACTGGAACTTTATAAAGTTTCATTTCTGGAATGCCTACTATACTCCTTGTATTCTTCAAAAGCCAGAGCCCAAAAAATATATTTAATATAGCAGCCTAGCAATCTAAGTTAAAGATCTTTTAAAAAAAATCACTTTATGAGTTTTTTCACCTTGACGATTTGTCATATTTAAAAACATTATAAATATGTCAAAAAATTTCAGACCAAGATTATTTTCTGATATAGTATTGTAAACCTATGCTCAAAGAAAACCAGGAATTATGTAAAAACGATGCCATGATCATTGTTTGTAGTGAGCCCTGCAGTAACATTACTGAAGGGAAAAGACAGACTTTCAGAAGGGTTTCTGTTCCAGTAATGTAATTATGCACAAAAATTTATAACTGCAGAAATTACTATAACTTACTGTTACTTTGCTAATACTTTGTGGCACAAAAGCCAGGGGCGTGACAAAAAGGTTGAGACCTGCAAGTGAAATAACTAGAAAATCAGTCAGTGTGCTGTGGCAGTTTAGAGCCACAGGCCCAGAGAACAAGCAAAGAGGGTTTTTTGGTAGTGGTGGGAGATACTGGAGTAGTTTTCTCTGCCAGAAAGGGGTGCAGAACACTATCATGTTTTTCACTGGTTTTCGCATTTCTTAAAAAAACAAAAAAAACCCAAAAAACCCCCCAAAATCCAAAGAACCTATTACAGATTTTCAGTTTGGTGAAACTAATTGCTGTTGCATGTTGATAGACTGTGTCTCTGGAGAGGAGAACAACATAGAATCATACATTCATAGTGTGGTTTGGATTGAAAGGGACATTCAAAGATCATCCAGTCCAATACCCCTGCAAGGGCATCTTTCACAGGTTGCTCAAAGTGCTGTCTCACCTGACTTTGAACACTGCCAGTGATGGGGCATCCACAGCTTCCTCAGGTGATTTGCTGCAGTGGCTCACCACTGCTATTAAAAAAAAAAATAAAAAAAAAAATAATCTTCTTTATCTACAATTTAAACCTAACCTCTTTCAATTTAAAACTGTTGTCCCTTTCATGTCACTACAGTCCCTGGTAAAAAGTCTTTCTATACCTTTCTTATCAGCCTCCTTTATATATTGAAAGGTTGCTGTAAGGTCTCCCTGGACCTTTCTCTTCTCCAGGCTGAACAAACTCACCTCTATTCATAGGAGAGGTGCTCCAGCCCTCTGGAACTAAAAAGTCTGTGTCTTTTTTTGACAGGGACTCGAGAGCAGGATGCAGCACTGCAGGTGGGCTTTCAGCAGAGTGGATGGAGTAGTGGGGAGAATCACCTCCCTCAGCCTGCTGGTCACATCTCTTTTGATGCAGCCCAGGATGCAGTTGGCTATCTGGGCTGCAAGGGCACATTGCCAGCTCATTTCCAAGTTTCCATCCCCCAGTATCCTTCAGTCCTTCTCTGCAGGGATAACTCACCATTAATTAATCACACAGATTGCACAGATACCAGGAATTGCCCAGTACCTGTTGCAGCCTGAAGTAATCCCTCTGGAGGAAGGGGAGATAGCTCCTTTCCTGCAAGTAATTGCACAGATTTATCTGGGGCAAGGTTTGAGAGGGCAAATGCATATACAGAGGGTTTGAAGTACAGGAGCTGAGCCTGCAGCAGAAGTGTAGACTGGGAGAGGAGGAGCAGGGGATCCCTGCAGCTGAGGGCAGACCCAAAGCCAGATTTGAGAGGTGAGGGACAGAAGGAGGCTTCCCAGGGACTCTGAAGAGAGCTGGAAAATCAGAGATGCTGGCAGGGACTGGTCTGGGGGAAAGCTCCTACTCTTCATGAACAGAGCTGACAGGATGCCTATTTAATCAAACCTTTTAAAATCAGATTCACCTCAGCTCTGCACTCCCTCTCAGGGTCATTCCACTGCAGATTATTATTCTGCACTCTAGTAAATCCAGCTGGAAGATTTCTGGTGGGTTTGTTTTTTGGTTTTTGTTTGTTTGGGTTTTGTTTGGTTTTGGGGTTTTTTGTTTAGTTTTGATGTTTCAGTTTTGGTTTTTTGTTTTGTTTTTTTTTGTGCGAGGGAGAGCCCTTTTTACTTTAAAAACATTCCCCTTCAGTGAACTGGCTGCCTAGGGATCCTGTCACACCACGTTTCTGTCACATCATAACTCCACTTTCAATGTCTTCTTGTATCAAATGACAGGTTGGGATTTTCAGAGAAAGCAAAGGCTTTTCTCACTTTTAGATTCTGCTGGTGTAAGCACATATTCCACTCTAAAGGACAGTGCTGACCCATGTCAGGGCTCAAGCTGTACTGCAGACTGGATACATAACTAATTTAGTTTTCTTTCAAAGAAAGCTGTACAGATGAAGCAGGACCTACTAGACCAGACAGAATTCATTAGCAACAAAGATTACATGTTTCAATGTTTGCTCCCTTGTTTTGACTGCAGGAACAAGAAGAAACAGTTCTTAATTACTAATAATCCTTTGCATGCATTATTACCAGACTATTTTGTTCAAATAGCCAGAGCCTGCAGCATTTTACAAGCTCCATGTACAGAGTAATTCATCTTTGCCAATGATAATGAAAAGCTTTGTTATTTATTATTTTGTTAGAAGAATATTTCTCAGGCAAGGCAGCCCACCTTATGAGGGAAATGAAGAATGTAGTTCAGTTTCAAAGCTGCAATTAAAAGCTGCAATTAGAAAAAAAAAGAATCCTGAATTATCACATATTTATAAATAGAAAAGAATCAGGCCAAAAGCTATTAGAAACTAGGGAATTGAAAGTGATAAAGAAGCATTGAAATGGAACTGTATTATGGAATCTCACAGTATCTACAAGCAAGGATAATATTACACACTGTTGTAGGACTGTTCATCAGATAAAATAACAACTCATTTTTACAGAACAGACAATTTTGTTATCAGAAGCACTCTGCCATCCCACAATATGCCCAGGCTGCAAAGAAGTTCCTTTCACTGAGTCATATTCTGCAGTGAAAAATCAACATCAAAAGAAAGCAGCTTAATTCATTAGTTATTAATAAAAACATGTCAGGAAAGTCGAGCACACTTGTGAGCATTGCACTGAAAGCAAAATGTAAGACTACTGGGAAATCTTCGTTTGCTTTTTTCAACTTGATTTGGGTTAATTTTTCAGATGTTCTTCAAGTCATTAAGCTTGAGAGAAAGGTAGATTAATAGGCATAGCTTCTCCTTCTGGCAGAAACCTTTGCATGACCAGTAATTGAATAATTATTCCATTAAGAAAGTGTAGATGTAGGATGAGAATGTGTTTGAAACTGATTTTCCTTCTATAATGGCTATAAGAGTCATTATTATGATTTACTGTGAATAGAACACAAAAACATCACCCAATCAACTACTTGCTCCTGGAAAGGCACAGGCATCTCTAGGAGGATGTCCAGTCCAATTTATTTGGTTATGGAGAAGAACACACATCCACAGGAGCTAAGGGAGCCATTCTGGTACTCAGTAAACAGACTCCAGACAAGAACTTCCCCATACAGACCAACGTTGCAGGCTATAAAAATTCTTTGAAGGATTTTCCAAACTATTTGTTTAGGAATAGTTGGGATGAATTACAGCACTTCCTAAAAATCTTCCTGGAGCAACAGTGAAGAAAGATGGATTTATAGCATATATAACATAGCCAGGACATCTATTCCATGCGTAACCTGAAGTCTGAAAAAACAGAAATCATCAAGAGCAAACAGAAAGTTCAAGTAGGTTTGCTAGAACTAAATTGGGGTGCTTGGGGATGTTGTTTGTGCACTGGTCCTTGAGAGAAATAGCCCTTAGGGAAAGGCTAATTCCAGGCCATAAAGTAGCAGCTGGTATGGCTACAGTACACTTTAGTAGCCTTTTGTTTATAGAACAATGCTCACTGCAAGTCAGATTAAACTCTGGTTTTAAGCCAGGTTTTTATGGCATTACAGGAAATAGATCAGTCAATATAGAATAATGTTGAGAAATGTAAATCTGTGAAGTCAAGATGCTGTAAAGGAGTGGCAATGGACTTGCCTCAAGATTCTCTTTGAATAGCAGTATAGGGAGAGATGGTGACATGAAACAATTTTAGAGCTAGAACATGAAAGGGTTTATGCACTTCTTCAGAGACCTTCATATATTGAAGCTGAAAGTAACTTATAAATAAAACACATAGGGATGGCGCTAACTTCACTGCTAATTTAGCCCAATTTTAAGCTCCCTTTGATTCACTGGAGTCAAGCTAAGGGACATTAATGTAGGTCAAAATATGACTCATTCAGTGTCAGGGTTGAGAATGAGATCAGTTTCTAAGGACGACATTTAAAACACCAAAGAAAAAGTAAAGGGAAAATTCATATGGCTATAAATGTTAAAAGCAAGTGAGATTAAGCCCTTTACAAATAAGCTATTATAAGCTATGAAACTGTTCTCAGCATTAGTCTTAATAAAAATCAGGGTGAAAGAGGTTTTCACTGAAAAGTGCTGCTGGTTGAGATGCTCAAAGTAGGATACAGGGTTGCTAGAATTTGTGGCAAATATCTGGTGCTTCTTGTCACAAATACATAATACTGGCATTTGGTATTGTCGTGGTTTAAAACCAATAACTAAGAAAATTACTTATTTCTTGCTGTGAGATATGGATTAGAATAGGGGCAAAACAGGCATAAAACTTAAAAGGAATAAAGAAAGTTTATTGACAAAGAA
>NC_031774.1:16312846-16326633 GCF_001522545.3 Parus major
CCCATCAGCCATCAGCACTTCTAACTTCCCCTCTTTCCTCAGCTTTGCTTTAAAGGTAAAGCTACCCCATGACAGGTATCAAATCCTTACATGGCTTAAAGGATTTAGATGAGGTAGGGCTGTACTTACCTCAGACTAGGAAATCACTAAAGAAGGAGAGGTAGGAACATTTCCAGAGGAGGGCTGGGCTGAGGTAAGATGCATAGTGATTTTCAGTAACTGGACAGAAAGAGCACATGCTTCAAGTCCTGATTTATACAGACTTTTTTTAGGTGAATGAGATGAACCATTGCCTATGTATTCAGTCTTTTTTGGTTTCTGGACTAGATGCTCTGGAGAACCTGCAGTTAAAAAATTTTCATTCCAACAAGAATAGTTTGAAAACAGGCCTTTGGAGAAATCAAGCTCCAGTGAAACAAGGGTATCTGTGACCAGAAGTGCCAATCCACAGTTACAGGAAGCCACTGGATAGATTGTATTTGAATTAAAAAAAAAAAAAATTCAAAGCCAGAAAGTGTCAATTAAGCTGCTTTACAGACTACTGATGGAAACTGGACCTTCATCTTCTTTAGAGAAAAGCACTCAAGAAATTACAACGTGGCTTCATGATCAAACTGTGGCCTATCCTGACAGAAGGCCAATTACCCAGGCAGGCCTCCAGTGAGGCTGCTTTGCTGAGAGAGGCATTTTGATTGTCAAAGGATAAAATGGCTGTGAGAATGGCCTTGTACAAGGTAAACTGAGACTCTATTGTTGCCCTAAAGATACTGAATAATCAGATCATTTGAAGTGTAAAAACAAGAAAGATTTTCAAAACTGATACCTTTGTCTTGCTGTGTCTGGAAAATTTTCACAGTTCTTTCTCCTAAAGGATGTTTGGGATGCCAGGTAAGTAGAAAATACCATGTTGTATATCACTGCACGAAGGCTTTATGAACTTAAATGTTACAATCATATAAAGAAACAATAACATGAAAACAAAGGCCTACCTTTGCCTTTATCTTAGATCAGGAGGGAAATATAAACAAGGCCAAGAACATGTCTTTGAACACACCAATCTGTAGAAGCATCAGGCACAGCTCTCAGACCACTCAACCTTTATTCTCCCCCTTACCTAAAGGATGATCCATCGAATTTGCCTGATTCTTTTCTTTTCTGGTTCATTACTAATCAGATAACTTTCCTGAGTAATATTTAGACACATTTTTTCATGTTTATCTTGCAACTTTCCAATTGTTGAACTGGTACACTGAAACAAAGTAGGTGCAGCATTCTTTTAAACAATCCCTTCTATATAAGAGGGCATTTACAGTTCACAATCTTTGTTCTCAGCTCGAGATTCTAGATATCAGAATAGATTGATATCAATAAAGCACGCCACAGATAACACTACAGGTCAGATTCCACAGCCAGGGGATCACTCAGTAGAGAACTAGGTCAAAGAATAGCGCCTCTCCCCAAATAAAATTTCAGAGTACAACCTGAATTTTCTTCTCCTCCTTGCAAATGCCAATAACTGGTAACAAAAGAAAAAAAAAAAAATAGCTAAACTACATCAAAGTAGTGTTGTGAACTGACCTTTCCAGGCCTCAAACCAATAGGCAAGTCAGAGTTCATCTTATAACAGCAGCTCAGACTCAGCACACCAGTAAAATGATAAAGTGTCTTAGGAATTGTTCACCTGACATGAGGCAGTATCTCTGACAAATATTTATTTTAGCAATATGTGACAGTACTTCCTGGTGTGTTGGCTCAGAACTGTTCAGCAAGTTGCGAGTACCATCCTCGCATGATAAGAAAAGAATGGCTACAGGCTGAAACCAGCTGAGCCCTGGCCCAGCTGGCTCAGCTGAGCTCTGGTTCCCCTGGGGTTACCCTGTTGAAATTTATGCTGGTGTGAAGAATTCATGCAAAAGGAAGAAACAGTACTTGGAGTCATGCCACTGATTTTTCTTGAGTTAGGCCAGGAAATGTTTGACTTTCTGAGACCAGTCAGTAACCGGAAGAGATGGCCTTGGGCTACAGATGAAGGCTTGACCCTGCGCACGTGAGGAGCAGCCACACAGCAACCGCAGCAGGATCATGGTCAAATCAAGCTCTTTCAGGCAATGTCACCTGTGTTTAACTTTGCCCATTGTGAGCTTGTGGCAACAGCCTAAAGAAGGACACACAGACTTTGGCTGCAGTCCAGCTTGCTCGGTACAAGCAGCAGTGCTGCTGCTGCTGCTGCAGAGGCAGAGGCACTGAGCAAGAAGGGCCAGCTTGTCAGCATCTTGATCAAACAGCCTGCAGGCTGATTTTTGCCTTTTTGGTGAGTGGGGAAATGTTCGACCCATTGACTTGAGTATTGTGTGTAGTTTCAGTCACCACAATAAAAGATACTTAACTATTAGAGAGGGTCCAAAGGAAGGAAACAAATATTGTGAAGCACCTTAAGGGGAAGCTGTATGAGAAAGGGCTGAGGTCACTTGGTCTGTTCAGCCTGGAGGAGACTGAGTGGAGACCTCATTGCAGTTACAACTTCCTCATGATGGGAAGAGGAAGCACAGGCACTGAATTCTTCTCTGACTGAACCCAAGGGAACAGTCTGAAGTTGTGTCAGGGAGGTTTAGGTTGGATATTTGGGAAAGGTTCTTCACCCAGAGAATGGCTGGGCACTGGAACAGGCTCCCCAGCAAAGTGGTCACAACACAGAGTTCAAGAAGCATTTGGACATTGCTCTCAGACACATGGTGTGACTTTTGGGGCATCCTGTGCAGGGCCAAGAGCTGGACTCAATGATCCTTGTGGGTCCCATCCAAATCAGCATATTCTGTGATTCTGTTATATTTACTCACTGTCTTTTAGCTGAAGAAGCTGAAATTCTCATTAAAAAGCCTTTACCTTGCTGGCAGGTAAGTAAGACTGCACCTCCAAACAGAGAACCAGAGTTCTCTTTAAAGCCTGGTCATCAGGGCTCTAAGTAGTATCACATAGTTATCACACCAGTTAGATGCTGGATTGAGTGAGTAAATGGAGTGTCAGGTGTAACTGGGAATGAAGAAGGAGCATGTGAGATTTCACGTGATCAAAAGCATCCTGGAGATGGAAATATGCCTTTAATGTGAGGATTTCACTTGCCTGAAAAGCAAAATGCATGCCAAAAATGAGCAAGAAAGCATGCCTTTAAATATCAATGCCATTCTTAGCTTCTGTATAAAATCTTATCATCACTAAAACAGACAAGAGAAATCTAAAGATAGCTGGTATGATTAGATAGTGGTTTATTCCCTTCTCCCACCTGAAGATAATGCAGAGATGTGAAAGGTTTCTGATTCTGTTCCTGCTAAGTCATCTTGCTGACAATTATTGATTTGCAGGGTTGGTTGGCTGGTTGATTTGCATGACTACTTACAGAGTATGCTTACTATTCTGATTACAAAAGTACTCAAGAATGACCTCTCCCCCCTCAGGGAAAGGCAAGGAGGAAGGAAAGAAATGTCCTTTTTTTTGGTGCTGTTCTTTGCCGTACAAAAGCATTTGTGCACTTGATTTGTATCAATAAAAACAGTTTTCTGGACTAATGTGAAATTTGTGTACATGAGCCTCAGCCAAGAAATTGTGCTTTCCAAGGGAGCTGCATTGCGCAGACAATTAACTGAATTATTTGGAGGTTCCTATAACTTACAATCAAGAAATATCAAGGATCTGCACAATTTTAAGATCAGTAACACCATGATGAAACAGTACACATCAAAGAAAACCTGACATCTGTTGAAAGGATTTATTATGAAAAAGAAGCAAATTAAAGCTTCCTTGGGGTTCAAGAGCTGCAACACTTCAAAAATGGAAAGCTAACGTATAATGCATACCATATCTACTTGGTCAGTTCAAAAGCTTTCCCTGCAAAACAATTCTCAAAAAGCCTCCACAGCAGGCTGCAGGACACTAGGAAAGTCACAGCCTTAAGTCTCTTTCAGGCCACAAAAGACTAGTCATTCAAATAACAGAACTATCTGCCTTCTCAAGGTATCGTTGGATCATTTTGATCCCTGTCCACATGAAATACTGTCACCATTACCACTGGGCATGCTAGCTGTGAGTCAATTATTTGTAACACAAATCATAGTCATGCAACCAGTAGTGAGACTGAACTAACACACAGATCAGAGCTTGATGTTGGCAAATAAAAACCCCCAGTGAGATAAGGACTACCAATAATGGTGCAAACATATTCATTTTCAAGTGTATATATAAGATCCATGTATTCATACTTCTGATATAGTACTCACTGTGAAGAAGGAAAAAATCTACCCTGACTTCCTCCAGTGACCCAGAGTCACAGCCAAAGTAGATTTGGGACCACTGGGGGAAAGATCAGAAACGTGGCCCTGAGCCAAATCCTGCCTCTGCCTGAAATGCAGCTGTGGAAGTGATTGTTGTGTCCCTTCTAAGGGAAATGAAGTGACACGTGGTTATGGTTTAAAAATGTGCACATTCTTCAGGCAGGACTTTTGAAAGGCATCAGTTGTCTCTAGAGTGTCTTGTAATAACCTTGGTCTATACCTCAATGTGCGATTAAAGACATCAGCCACTTTTCGCCATTAGCAGCATCACTGAAACAGGAGAAGAAGTCCTCTTTGAAATGCAGTTTATTCTACAAACATTTAGAGTAAAATCTTCTAATTTCCATAACTGCATATAATATCAGAAAGAGAAAGTGCGACTATGGTCATTTGAAGGTTACTCAGCTATTTTCTAAACTACTCACTTACTAGAGAAGGATTAAATGAGAGATGAAATGTTTCCTTTAATTTACACTCATGTTATTCTCTTTGGGCATTTTGTTTCCACACATCCACATTCATCTACGTACACGTATGTGAACTGGACTGTTTTATGGTGTGAGCAAATCAGTTCCACCTTCGCTTTGTGACTTCTTTTTTCATGGCAGCAAGTGCATTTGTGTTCCATTTCACTGGCCTCAAAAGAATACCTATAGAAATGAGATTTTTCACATCAGTCTGCTGCCTGTGGTCCCAAACTCATCTGTATTTGCTGCTCCAAATGCATTCACTACTAAGGAACAAAATTTCTCATCTATTCTTATTATTCATAAAAGCCTTTTCTCAGGATACTATTTGCCATGCAGGGCCAGATCCTTTGACACCAGTGGGGAAAATACCAGTAACTTCCATGGATTTTGGATTAGGCCCATTCTAGCAAGACAGAAAGGAGTAATTCATGCAGGAAACAAAAGGCAGGAAAACCTCCCAGAGCTGTTCAAAAATCATACAAGGACATGTTTTAAGAACACGTTTAATAAATTTAGCTGACATCTTTCCCAAGGGATCTATTTTCCTGGCTAAGATAAGGCACTCTACCACAATGAAGCCATTGCTAATGGCTGCTCTTCTGCACACCCAGTTTCCCAACCAGTTCCTTTCAAAACAGCAGGAAGGGGACAAACAGCTGCAGCCCACTGGTGACAAGAACCCAAGAAGACAAGCCACAGAGAAGGACAGAGAAAGGCTTCCTACTTACACGGAGTAGGTACTGCACATCCCTTCACAAAAGGGCACTGGGACAGGTGCAGCTGACTTGCAGTTGCCATGGACAATGTACTGCTCCTTCACATTGCGTTTGCACTTGTGGGGTAGGTCAATACCTGGGCAGGAGAACACTTCTGTTAGGCTTCTTCAGACCAGGGAACAAATGTTTTGAAAGGTATCTGCTAGTAAATCAAGGACATCTCATCCTAGCAAAATTTCTCACAGTTCAAATGCACAACAAAAACCACAAATGAGAGTGCAAAGCAGCATTAATTCAGCAAAATGATTCCCCACTGGTCAATGTACTTTTTCATTTGTGGACTAGCTTTAGCATGTAAAGATACTGTTGAATCAAGACCTAAAGGAGACACGAAGGGTTTAGGTTTTTCTAGAATTGCTATGAATTACATTTGTGGTTCTGTAACAACCTAGGATTTCTGAGTGGATGCAACAGAAAAAAAAACTTTGTTTCTATGCAATTTGCAGATACAAGAACACAGAAAATATTTTCTACAAGTTCTCTTATCAGGAGTATTGTTCAAGCTAACAGTATTTCAGTTATTTAAAAACACAGAAAAGGAGATAAAATTTTAGTGCTCCCATTGGAAGAATTAGGCAGATTCTCTGCTGTGAGGTACAGTACAGTTCTGCTGCTGTAAAACTGTCTTTCAGTCTGTGGAATGTGCATGTAGAAACAGCTACAAGCAAGGAAGGCCCAAACAGTATTGGAATAGAGCAGCAGTGACTTAATGCACTCACATGTCTTACAACAGCCATCTGAAGACACCTCAACTGTGCCCTGTATTGAAAAAGTAAGCAGAATAGTCAGTTCAGATGTCTGCCGTGCTAAGCAGACAGTAGCAATGATGAGAGTTCTGTTAGAGTCCCTTATCTCTAATCCACACAAATTCTTCATCAGAGCTATTTGCCTACCAATTATATATAAAGCTGCTTAAAAAACCCAAACCAAAACAAATCATCCAGCAAGGAAGGGAGTGAATTTTCTTAGAACTATATACCCTCTCAAAAGCCAGGTAAGATGCCCTGTAATACGTGCCTGTTCTTATTTAGGTCAAATTGAAGCCATCATAAAAACCCCAGCCCCAGAGAATGACAGCTGCCCCTGGAATTGAACAGCCTGTCCTGAGCAGAGCCTACCCCAGAGCTAATTGGGGTACAAGGCTGTCCTTGTCCCTGCTTTGATCTGCTGTGAAGTCCCAAAATGCTTCTGAAAGTTACTGGAAACCACCAATAGCTGAAAGCCCAAGTATGACTGTTACTCCTTGCTCATTCATGTTCCACTTCCTCACTTCATGGTACAGCACATATCACAAGATACTATGTTCATCAGTCTCCCAAGAAGCCATGGTGAGTTACCGCTTATTCAATTGCATTTTATAACACTGATGTTTCTCAAGTAATGAAAAATCCCTCCATGCTGTTGCTCCAACAATACACTACTCTTTCTAGTGCTTATCCCACAACAATGTAAATTGTGTGGCCTTGTTTGCAAATATTTTTGCTTTATTTCCATGGGACACAGGGCTGGAAAAGCACATTTCCTTCAAACAAGGATGATTATATCAGCAAGATCAAGAAATACTCATTCAAAACAGCAAATATAACTCCCAGGCCAGCATCAGGGCTCATTACAGAAGTCTTTTTCTGGCTGTAAAATACTTACTGGCACACAGTTTGCTTCTTCAAATGGTAGGCAGACCTTTATTGTACTAGTCAAGGAAAACTGGCCTGCTGATTCAGTGCAGGTGTACTGAGTACAGTTGTCATATGGATCTTTATAACTCCTTCCAACCTGATAAAAAAAGAAAAAAACAGAATAAAACAAAATTAAACAAAACAAAATAAAATAACCACCAACCCCTCCTCCCCCAACAAAAACAAACAAACAAACAAAAGCTAATGGAGTACAGCAATAAAATTAGAAAACTGAAACAGTAATAAAGTCAATGAACTGTCAGAGACTGGGTTGCTCATATCACTATGAAAGGGCTGAGATGTCTGCAACTCACATCTACAAATCATACCAAGCTCACCCACTACCAGTCTATGCAAAATCACTTCAGTGGCCTTCCAGGGGAAAGAATGAAAAAATGCCAGAATGAGCATAAAGGTATTAACAGAAATGCCAGAAGGTAGGTGTGTTAATGTTTGTGGGCTGAAATAAACACAAAAGAATAACAACTCTTTCAAAGGATTTAAACAGTTTTCTTTTTTTAATAGATGGAAGAAAATGAAAAGGAGTGAAAGAGGACAAAAAAGTCTTTGCAATAGAGATTAATGGATAACTGCAAAGCCTCCTCATGCAGAGATAAAAACTATACATTGGAACAGTAAAATGTAGCTTATAAGATAAATTATCAAGGAATAAAAGGATGAAATAGAAAAGATGTAGAACATAGGAGCTGTCAGAGAAGCAATAGCATGTAAGACAAGCCACTGGTTCAAACAGCATCATTAATCATACACAGGAGTGGCAGGCTGTAATAAAAACAAAGAGCTAGGAAAAAACCAAAGAGCTAGAATCATGGAATCATAGTACCATTATGGGTGGAAAAGACCTCCAAGATCATCAAGCCCATCCTGTAAAGGCTCAGCTCATGCTCACACAATGCTACATTGACAAGACATGATGTATTAGCTGTGTGTGTTACCAAGTCACAGAATGCTACAAAGCTGTGTCACTTGATTTCTGCCTCAGCAGATTCAGAACCAGTGGCAGCACAGCTGTATCAGCTTGCTCACACTCTGTATCTTCAGGGTAAGACAATGAAACTGCTTCAGATGGGAGCAGTGTGATGTGAAGCCAGCACATGTAAGAGCAGTATTACAGCATCACCATCCCTTGCAAATTCTTTCTTGCTATTTCATGCGAAGAGAAGTGGAGGTAACATGATTTCCATTCCCGCCAGAGAGTATTGTTGTCAACATGGCAGTGCCTGTGAGATGCACCACAGCAGGGAACAGCTATATAAACATCTACATTCACTCTGGAAACACAGACATTTTTACATCTCCTTGAGGTCCTCCCAGCCTTGAAATGCATGACACTGGTTGAAAAAATGCTGAGGTCTTTTCGATAATTCATCCTTGTGTGCAGAGCAAGGAATTTCTTACCTCAATGGTCACATTGCCAAATGGAAAATTTGCCACACATGCCACTTGCTGGCACTGGCTGCAGCACTGACCCTTCTCTTCCACATAGCGAAAACCCTGTGGGAATAAAGTTTCCATTTATCCATGTTAACTGTGTCTTGTTGCTGAAGCATCTTTGGATCAAAGCTACACTGAAGATGGCAGAGGAAATGAGCCAACCTTCTGGTTTCAATTTTGCTCTCTTTTGAAACCTGTTGGAACCACATTAAGCCTGTCAATCAAAGCTGGTAATTTTTCTGCCTTACTGCATAATGACTTCTGGGTACTTCAGCAGCCATGAAGACCCTGTCATTGACTATTCTTCTCTTCAGACTAATACACAAAAGAGGTCAAATAAATTAACTTAGCACATGATTACTTGAACAATCTACCACCACTGCTTGGTCTTATATAATTATCTATAAGAACTATTGCTGTCAGACATGTAAAGATTTCCTCCCCTGTGTTTTGGGTATCCATTGGTCTTTTGGTGACCGTGGGTGTGGCTGGCTTCAGGAAAAAGTGTAATGAAAGGTTTTGTCCATTTTTAACATTGGTGGTGCATCTGTCCTTATCTGGGGATGAATGGAAAAGCTACCACCCTGTTTATATTCAGTAACAGATTGAACAACTTGAATGCTAATTCTCACAAGTACTGAGAAGTAACTGAATATTCCCTGCCCACAAGTGAAAGTGTCTGGAAACATATAAACCCCTGTGCAGTTTCCTCACAGTCTTCATTTATGAACTGACAATTGTCATCATCAACAAAATGAACCAAACATCTTCCAGCCATCAGACTTCAACAGGCTTGCAATCATTTTCCCTCAGGGCACCTTTCTAAGGGTGACCTCTTAAATTTGCTGGAGCAAAAATAATAGGACACCCTAAAAAGGATTTTACAAAACGATTAATAGAAGAGTCTGTTCTGCCGTATTGCACAGATAAAACAGTTACACTGTCCCTGTTTCAACTCAACAGCCATTGTGGTCAAGGAGGTGCTGACCTGCTGACAGGTCGTTTGGCATTGCACTGGAAGGCACTGGATGCGGTTGGTCTGTGTCACGGGATCCTGTTCATCTGTGCACACACAGTTCTCACAAGAGCTTTTAGGCACCACTGCCCCTGGCTGGAAATATAGGGGAGAGAGAAAACCATGACAAGAATTCAGAGGGTTCTGGAATAAACATCCCCCTGGCCTATTGAAAAAACTAATGCTTATGAAGTTTATTTTTGGAAGGATATCCTGAAATGAATATACAACCAGATCTCTAAAACCTCACCACTGGTATCACAAAATGAACACAAGGCTGATGCTCCTAAGTGTATCAATGATGTTAAATGAGTTCTCATAAATTCCAAGCACCTATTTTGGTCAGTTTGACCAAGCAATAATCTTACAGCATTCAATGAGCTTTCAAACTTGTGTTCAATCACAATTCTGACCCAGTGACTCTAAAGCATAGGCAAGATCTCTTTTAGTAAGCAAGTTACTGGTCCTCTAGCATTACGTATTCAGTAACCTACCCCAGATCACAGATTGCTTGGGGTTGGCAGGGAGACTATTGGCAGGAAAGAATTACAGGCCATTCTAATCCTGCTTTTTGTATAAGTGTTGAAAACAAGAACTTCAGATAATTCTGACTCAGGCAACATTAACTTGTTAGGAGGAAGTGTCTGGAAGAAGACCTACCTTAAATTCAACTCCTTCAGAAACACATACACCTTTTGGTACTGTAAGAAAAAAAATAAATTAAAAGGTTGTGCTAGGAATGATGCAGTTACTTTATTAATCTCTGAATTGTGAGTGATTTAGAGAAGTCAAAGAGTAGAGCTGAACTTAATAGCCCACACAATAGGGGGAAAAAAAGCAACTAGTACATGGTGCTAGTTGGTATTCAGAAGCCCACATGTAGCATCTGCTTAGATGTTATGCATCAAGTGGGGATAATTTTATGCCCTAGTATTTTCCATAAGGTAAAATCTATTTGCCTTATGGCTTTTTTTACCCATACTTGAAATTACTTGACCTTTTCTTTATTGTTAACCACCATGCTGGTAACAAAGCTAATGGGCTTAGGTGTGTGAATCTGGAAATATAATTTGGCAACAGAGCTTCTGGACGGGCTCAGTTTAACCCTCATTCAGTATGTGGTCAACAGCTTACACTCCCTGAATTCTGGCTGCAGAGAACCTGAACCAGTTATTCTAAAAAAACAGAAAAAGGGAAAAAAAAAAAAAAAAAAAGGTGGGGGGGAAGGAAAAGGGGGAAACAAAAGGGAAAAAAGTAGCCCAATTGTAAAGTCTGAGTGGGAAGGGAAGAGGCTTCTGCCATGCTGTAAACTCATTTAGAAAAATCAAATATTTCAAAGAATAAATAAATTAACTTAAGGAGAGAAGGCACTTACTACAGGAGAAGATAGGGCAACAACCATCCTCAGACATAGCCACCACTGGCTGGAAACCTAAGTCACATCCTGTTTTGTTGATAATGCAGGTTTTTATATCACATTCTGCAATAGACAGCAGAGACAAAGTAAGCCAAAGCATCCCATCCAGAAGCATTATCTGCAGATAGAGCTTGGAAAAAACCATCCTATTACCAGTGCCAGGATCCCCTGTCCTGTGTCTTGGCATAGATACTGGGAATGGCCAGGTTTAGGAGCAGGCTACTCCTGTGCTGTGGTGGGTTATTTGGGACTGGGAGTGTGCAAATGCAAAGTTGAGGGCAAACATATCAGGAACCTCCACAGGAAGCCTTAGGGAAGTCAGGAAGATGAACACATCCTCCCTTATTGGGTGAGTCTCTGTGGAAGGATCACCCTCTCATCCCAGAAGAACAAGAGTCAAAGGATCCTGTGGAGCACCTGCTGGTCCCAGTGATCCACAGGGGATTTTCCAGTGTAAATGTCTGTCAGGTCATGGCATTAATTTAGAGTACAACCTGGACCAGAGGAGTTCTTTTCTGGTAGCAAGAGCTCCTGGAACATAGATGGAAGAGATAACCACTCCGGTGTCTTATTTGAATCTGCTACCAGTGGGACACCACATCTCACTTTAGGATCACTGATGAAGGCAAATGATGCCATGTCATGGCTTGTGAAGGATCTACTCACCACAGACTGTCTCTGTGCAGCAGGGGTCTTCCAGACGTGGTTTTATTTTGCGTACGAAGCCTTCTTTTGTGCAGTTGATAGGTGGAGATTTAGCACAAGGGCGGGGGAAGCAAGTGATGTTCAAGGTTGCTTCATCACAAGTACAGTATTGACAGTCATGTTCCCAAGCCTCTCTAGGCTACAAAAACAAGAGGGATAGCACTTCAGAGAGCAAAACCTGGAAGCATTATATCAATGAATGCCTGCTGCAAGCCAGTGTAGGACTGTGTTGACCTAATTTATTGTTTAGGAAAATTGCAGTTCAAATGCTAGAGGGAGAAGAAGGAAACAGTAAGAAAAAATGCCATTACTTGCCACCTTCCTTTGTAAGCTGATGTGTTTCCAGGAGGAAAGCCTGATAGTTCTACCAGGAAACTGATTCTCACAAACTGCTCTTTCTATTTCTGTACCTCAAGTGATTAAACAAGTTCTGGAGTTAATAAAATCTTGTTTTCTCCACACTGTTATTGCAGTTCACTGTCTTTCAAGCTTAGAATTAAAAGAAACAACTTATCCAGTCATTTTTGAAGAAGGTCACGGAACACAGATAAAGACAGCATTTTCCTTTCTCTTACCTGTTTCACTGACCCATCTTGTGCAGTGCAACCTATAAAAGGAATCAGACATTACTTTAAAGGTAACTTGATCAGGGAAAACAACAGAAGCAGAAAAACAGGAACAGAATGAAGGTATTGAAATCTGAGAAACAGATACAAAGAGAAAGAGAAATTCAGAGTGCAGAGTCACAGATTGTAAACACAAACACATCTTAAATATGCTATTCTTCTTTTTAAATTTGCAGTTTCTGCATATAAGATCAGGCAGAAACTCTCAATCTGGAATGCTTCCAGCCTCACCAGAAAGGGTCAGTAACAAAGTCTCCCCCATTTTCTCTGTATCCAAAACAACCCCCTTAATGTGCACTTCTAGTCAGGCTCTTACCCCCACTTCCCATAGCACCACTTATACCCTTTCTTACCGCAAACAGACACACAAATGCCATCATGATCATTCAGCAGAATTTTTCCATCAGGACAGTAGCATCCTTCAACAAACACCGATGTGCTATTTTGGGAGGGAAGGGTGTCCATAACGACTCCTCTGCACATTTAGAATATAAATGAGAATGTAAAACGTAGCCCAGGGCAATCAAGACACCTACATCCCAAGGCAAAGTGAACTTCAAACTTCCCCGGCAATTTTCCCATCGTGGTCTTCAAAAAGGCCTAATAGGGAATGACCCACCTGCTGAAGCAAGTGTTTCTTTTTGCTTCCCCGCACGGCTTGTACACCTGATCCTGAGGACAGCTGGTCTCTGCGGAGCATTGCAACACACAGGTTAAAAAGCCCAGACCCCACGTTTACCCTCCGAGGCAAGAGGACACGAAGGGACAAAGCGCCCAGGCCACCGCAGCAACCTCCCGGCTCCGCACAGCCCGGCATGGGGGTCCCTGCCGCCCCAGCCACAGGGGCCGAGGGGCCAGCACGGTGCAAGCGACAGGACCAGCAGCCCTCGCCCTGATGCCGAGCAGGGCAAAGCAGGCACACAGAAGCGGTGTGTTGCCATCTAGTGCCCAAGCTGCGGGGAGCACACAGGACTCCTTGGCTGAGCTACGCAGGAGACATAGTGGGCCTAGTTCCCCCTTGTTTTGCACCAGGTCTAAACTGGAACAACCTCTTTGGTTTGTTCCTGCTTTTTCTCAGGTCCAGAGCAGCAGGGGAGGACAGAGCAGACCAGACTTGCTTCACCCCAGGGGGTGGTTTCCAGGCTCAACTCGCTGCCCATCGCCAGGCCCTCAGCGCTCCCATGCCCAGGCTCTGAGCACTCCCATGCCCAGGCCCTCAGCGCTCCCATGCCCAGGCTCTGAGCACTCCCATCCCCAGGTTCTCAGCACTCCCATGCCCCAGGTTCTCAGCACTCCCATGCCCAGGCCCTCAGCACTCCCAT
>NC_031774.1:16326749-16387852 GCF_001522545.3 Parus major
ACTCCCATGCCCAGGTTCTCAGCACTCCCATGCCCAGGTTCTCAGCACTCCCATGCCCAGGTTCTCAGCACTCCCATGCCCAGGCCCTCAGCACCCCCATCCCCAGGCTCACCACACTGTCCACTCGCCAGCCTCCTCCAGTCCACGCAGACCCCGTGGAGCCCGCACAGGGCCGCGTAGGTCTGCATGCTCTGGCACTCGGTGCTGGGGTGCTCCTCTGAGCACCCGCTGGCCACACACGCCTCGTAGTAGGGCTGGGGGGGAACCACACCATGGCACTCCGTCAGGGTCCTTCACAAAGCAAGGAGAAAAACCTTGGGCTACTTCCAAGGAAGAATTCAACTCGGAGCCAAACCATCCCCCTTGCCCCAGGCAAAGTCTCAAGGTACAACTACAAATTGTTCTCATAGGCAATACACTCCCACAGCTTAATACAGAATGAGCTTTACCTGCCATTCTTTACAAGGCTTTGAAAGGAAACAATATTATGTTGGACTGCTACCTGCAAAGATTCTTGCACAGCTAATAGCTGTAAGTCTGTATGCTGACATTTTTATGCTAGCATGTTTGAAAATCCTTCTTTAAACTACAAAATTATTTTAAAAACAGACATGTATTTGCTTACTATATTCTGACTGTTTTTCATATCATTCAGAGCTTTCAGATATTGAATTATAGCTAGTTCCCACTTGGCCTCTCCAGAGCTCACAGGCAGAGGGAGTGCCAAGCAGCAGACGCTATTAAGAGAGGAATGATTTTTCTGATGCAGCTGAAAAATACCTGTGAAGCTCAAAACCACACACATCTGTTCACTACTCAGTTTCACAAGGTATGCAAGACTGTATTTTCTTAATTTCCTAGAATCAGTTTACCCAAGCGATTTAGTGAAGAATGAAATTGCCCCATGGACTTATTTGTCTGATACTTCTGGGAGTTGTCTTACCAGATAATTTTACACAGATTAGAAGGCACACAATGCTGATGATACTCAATCTTTGACAGTTGTGAGACACCAGGATTACAGTATCTGTTGGTAGGATATGGGACTTTCCAATCTAATGCCATCTCTTTGAAGGACTTGACAACCTCACCATTCCTCTTCATAGCATCATCAGACTTCTGGTTGGTGCAGGTACCTGGTAGCAGTATAAAAATGACAGTTCAAGGACAGTTGATGCTGGCAAAGATGCTTTTAGAGAGAATCTGGGGGGAAGTTCTCCTCCTTGTGCAAAGGGAGCAAATGTGGGGTCCTGGATAAATTCACACAGACTGTTTCCAGAAAGAGCAGGTTTGAAGAAACAGTTTGCCAGCTACTCATGAAAACCAGAATTGATGTGTTGGTTGATACATTTCCTCCTGGTGGCCAGAGTAACTAAGATGGCATAGGACTCTCCATATTTCCTACATTCCTATACAAAATAAGTATGATGAAAAAGAAGGACCTAGAAAAATTCTGTCCCAAACAGACCGTGAACAGAGAAAGGATATGACTTCAAACTACATTTCCTGACAGAGTCTTTCCATTAAATACATTTCTTAATATTTGTGAGAAATAGTGAAGTTGCAAGCATTTACAGATTTTACAAGAGAATGAGAGATAGAAGGAGGAAAATTCAGAGCATTAAATTTTGTCAGCTGATGAGTACACTCACCACAGAGTCCCATGGTATTGTTATAAAACTTGCTGAAAGGGAGTTTTATGTAAAATGCAAGTCGACTATAGGAGATATAAACCTCTAATTCAGGTATTTCAATTATGGCATAAAGGCCAGAACTGGTTATCCTGATACCATTCTTAAAAATATCTGGAACAACTTTCTTATCATCAAACAAAATCTAAAAAGAAAAGAAAAAAAAGGTCTTTATGGACACTCTTTCATTGAGTAAGGTACATGATTAGTGAAACTAGAAAGCAGAGCAGCACAAATTCAAGGCCTTAGGTGCACCAAATGATGTCTGTCAAAGGCAGTCATTAAAGCAGTTGTCTAATAGTCCTTTTTATTATGTTGCAATTTATATTTGAATACTCGTATCAGAACAAAAACCACAATTTTCAGTTATGTGATCATTTCCCAGATTTTTAGAATATACAGATTTTATTAACACAAAGCAAAAAAAGAGTGAGAAGAAGTAAAGTAATTGCATTTCTTATCCATTCCATATTTTACAAGCTTAATCCTTTGTCTTGACAGGACATTTGGCAGTACAGTAATATGACTACAGCAAAATAATTTTGAGAATTCATCTAAACACAATACTTTACCAAGTTTGTTTCTTTTCCGTGTTCCATTGCTTGTGTCAGAATAACAACAGACTTGGAGTAAAAAATGATAAGGGACATTGAGCAAATTGCTCCACCAGTGGCAGCACAGTAGTAGTTGTCTATGTGAATCCAGAAGTTGTGAGAGTCAGGATGAATTGACTTCACAAGGACATAGGTGCAGTTTTCTTTAAAATGGTAATATGCTCCATCAAAAGTCACATAATGCTCATTTCCCCATCCACTGCAAATACCTAGAAGACAGAATGACAGGCTTCAAGTTTGACTTCTGAGCTACTTGTGAGTACAAGCTGTTTTAACCTTTTCACTCACTTCCAGTCAGAGACTAAAAAATACCCAGTTTGATAAAGAAAAGCTACTCTAGCAAGGATATCTGCTTTCAACAGCCAAAATTTCAGATGGGATTCCATATCATTGTATCCTACTGAATTGATATGAACATAATGTAGATGCTGACCAGATAGACTTTTCTTTTTTGAGGCCCAACTGAACATAACATAAATTTCAGGAATTTTGCTGCCACTTACACTGGCACTCAGAGACTTGACAGCAACCGGTTTCATCGGAGTGGTTTGTGAAAGGGAAGCCATTGACACAGAGTTTCGGTTGTTGAGGTGGGCAAGTTATGACAGACAATTTGATATTGTTTCCTTCTCCCAGGCAAGTGGCAGTATAGCAGTTTCCAAAATTCCATGTTTCATTAAACTATTGATTAATTGAAAAAAAAAAAAGAAAAAAAAAAAAAAGAGGAGAGGCAAATAACAAAGTAATGTTACAAAATCTTTAAAATCACACACAGCAACTGCATTCCATTCAATTTGTCTAGTATGGCAAAACTTAGTGTCTACTCTGGCTCTGGAAATCAGGCAATATGAACCATATAGGGATCAAGAGAGCCTTGGTATCTACATTTTAGGTATATATATTAGGGTCCTGACCACTTCTGATGGTAGGACACTGCCAGAAGTGGCTTCCTAGTCTTTGTTCAGCTTAGATAGCTCTGCTCACCTAAAATCATTTAGGTGTTTCAGGTGAACAGAAGAATCTTTAATTTATTCTTTCAGTGGGGGTTTCTGGCATACTTCTAAATCATCTCATTCAGCCACACCTACAGTCCAGCTGCAGTGCTGGATATCAGCATCAGAGGAGACACCAAATCTTGGCTGCAGGAAATGCATGAATGGTGGAATGATGAATGATGAAACACATCTTCAAAGTCTCTCACCTTTCTGGGAGGAATGAGTGCAAGACAATCACTCACAGAAGTCCTTGTGGAAGCAGGAACTTGTTTTTTTATGCCAGGAGCAGGTGTTGGTGGACAGGTTTCAGAATGTGGATCACAGACCTTGAGGGTCTCAGTATGACCAGCTTTACACTCTGCCCAAATTAATTCAATCTGACATGATTTATTGCAAACAGAGTAAGCACAACGACCTGATACATTCACTGGCAGAGAAACATTTTCTCCTGCAAGGGCAAAACCCAAGTGTTAGCCTGAGGCCTAATCACAGAGCAGCTGCATTCTCAGCTCTGCATTTAACTATCTGTACCCAATAGCCATGCTCAGGGGACTGTCTGTCTGCAGTTCCTGGGATTCAGTGGCTGAACATTCAATTCACCCAAATGGCAAAGACTGAGGGAGGGCCATAAGGAATAACCTGAAATCCTGCTCTTAGGTACATTGGAAGGAATTGAAAATGAGTACAAGAAGAGACAATACTGAGTACGTCACTGAGTGCATCTGCTCTTCACAAACACTAGGAGGTAAGTGAAGCAGGAGCTACTAACAGATGAAGAAGAGTCTTTCCTCCCCACTTTTGGAATATTTCTGTGAGTTATAAGCTCCTGTTCAGCAGTTTGGGATTCAGGGCTCTGCTGACATCAGCAACTGCTGTAAGTTTCCTTATACCAGGGATATTCAAACCAGAGCAAAGTTATTGGATATGGGAGAGTTGTAGTTCTGAAAGTGTTAGCTACAGTTCAAAGATGTAACAACTTCTGATAATGTCTAACTGTGAAAGGCAGAATGAGAACTTGCTGAAGCACATTTATCTATCAGTACATCTTTCCATGTGAATGGTGCAGAAAAAAAAATTGCATGGTTTCTCACCCATTTGTATCAATTGTCCATTGTCATTGCAGAAGCAGGGAGTGGCTACCTCTGATGAGGGAGGTGCAGATGTTACATATTGAATATGTGGTCCTGCAGGAAATCAAATCAATTAGTATTTAAAACCTCTGCAACTCTACTTTCAAGCACTATGACATCTCTTACATTCTCTACAACCACGAAAAAAAAGAGAAAAAAGTCATCTTTTTTTTACCCCCACTACATTCTGTCCATGTCCACACTGAAACCACCCTCTGTATTTATAAATACTCTCTATTTAAGATATTATGGTGTTGTAAAACTACACACACCCCTCCCACTTCTAGGTTTTGAGTTTTTTTCTATATGGAATACAATAAACTCCCCTTCTTCTGTCATTTATTCATTCCAATTAAATGTTTCTAGTCCTGCAGTACTTCACCTGACTTTGGAGAGATGATTTCCAGTGGCACTCCATTTGGATTTGTAATGCTTTCTTTCAAAGAAACTATTGGTTTAAATAGAGACAGATCATATAGACATTTTACTATGCCATCTACAGAGTGTTTTCAATAATCCTTCCTTTTCTAGGTATTACTCCACTGTACTTATTTCAGTTGTTAATATTCTCAGTAAATACCAAACACGTGGGCTCATCATCAAGTATTTAGCTCTTCCACTCACATGAGTAGAGAAGCTAACTTAATTTTCCTTGTTGACCTTGTATAATTTTCTACCAGGATATAAAATTTTTTTTAGCCACTTATTTTTATTTGTAGTGATCATGTGGCAAATTTCCCACTTTTCTTTATCTTCTTTTGGCTTCCTATTTTCTGCTTTTTCACATTCCATTCACTCTGGAAAATCCCTTTCAAACGGGAGTTAATTGCCAAGGAGTTTTATTTTCATATTCCAGTGACCCATATGAGACTCACTTATTCCAGTGCAGAATACAGTACAATAAGGACTATAGTGTATTGTAGTTGATAAGGAGAAGAAAAACAAGATTTAGAAGTATGAAATATTAAGACTGACAACACCAGAGTGTCAACTGTGGTATGCTTAAACTTATTGTAAAAGTTGTAAGGAAAACTCACTGAATCCTTCTGTTCTCTCTTAACCTCACTGACAGTAAGGTCAGCAAGAATCTATGAAAACTACACTTTTGGTCTTTACCACGAGACCCACAAGCTCTGTTCCCTCAGTTTTCAAACTTCAGCAGTCTTAAATTCTGCTCTTATCCTAGACGTGCTTTTTCCAAGGAGTCTTTTTCCAAGATAGATAAATCTTACTATCATTACGGACTTCTACAGAATCACCACCAAGCCTCTTATCAATCTAGTACCTTGTGCTGGTGTAGATGGAGTTCTGCAGGGGGTGAGGGTTTTAACAATCTGTCCATTAGGGCCACAGACAGCTTCACCACACTCGGTCCCATACACGTGGCTGTACACAGTTTCGTTTAAGGTGTAGGTCTTCCCATTGTAGCAGCAAAGACAAACTGAAGCACCAGAAGAGAAAATGCCATAGCACCAGAGGACACTTGCAATATAAATACAAGTGAAAAGCAAACCAAATTCTGCATTAATGCTTCTGAAGGCTCACATCAAACATGAGTTACCTGGCAGAAAAACTTTGTCAGTTTCTGCTTGAGAACCTGCACTGGGAGTCTATTTCATTTATTTAAAAGTGTGTTGGATTCTTCTGGTTGCTGGTGTTTCTTGGAGTCATGTTGCATAGAGGAATAACTGGTTGGTAAAAGCATTAGAACTGCTACTGGCCTAACCCAGCCTGGAGCACCTGAGTGTGACTGGGATTACTGCCTTTCTGAGTGACAAAACACTGGCTCAGGAGGTGTTGCACAGCCATTTCCATCCACAAATGAGAAGCATACAGTGGTACACAACTCCATTCAAATATATGAGAAGCTCTCCAGATTTTGGAGACTGTACATGTAAGAACCAAAGGAAGTGTATCTATTACTGTAACAAAATCAGCTAAACTGCGTGTTATCTACTAGGTCACCCTGTGTTTTGGGGTGTGATTTCTCCCAGATATGGGAATGAAATGATGCTGTAACTTAACCAAATCTGTCCTTTAGGCACACAAACACATATCTGATAAGCTAGCTGGCTTGCTTTATTTTATTAAATGAATGGTAAGAAAACTTCACTTCTACAAGATTTTCCCTGTTCTAACTTATTAAAAGAGGTATCATGAATGGCCTGCTATAGACTACTATCTATCTGTCTTCACTGACTACCAAGAAAGTGGAAAAGCGGTATTAATCTGGGTAAGATGAATCCTACATATCACACCTGTCTCCTTCCTCCCCATGATTATTCTTTACACAGCTCTTGAGGTCAAAGGCTGCATTTTGCTTATCAAAGTATATCTGTGCTGCTGTGCACCCACATATTAAACTACCTGCCTGGCCTCCTATTACCAGTATGTTTGCAGTAACATGTAATGCTGGGTTGTTTCAGTCCTGCCATCACTCAATGCATGGTGAGGGTGGTGAAAAGTTACCTTTGGAGTCTTCAGCACATAGTTTCTCTTTGGGGTCACTGAAGAGAAAGAGTAAAAAAAGAATTGTTTTATTGAAATTAATTAGTATAAAGAAAAACAACATCTGCAACTGTACCTATGTTTACAAACAACCTACTCCTGGATTTAGTGGTAATTGTCACTGCCTATAAACATTAACAAAACATCTAGTTTGTCCTTTCCAGTTCTGTTCTATCTTTCTCACCATCAACTGACCTACCATGAAGTGCAGTTAGGGAGGGAGACACACTCTCTGCTCTCCTCATCAAAATACGGCTTGTCAGAACTACACTCTGGGTAACAGCCTGGAAAATGAAACAAAGTGTTCCTAGTCTGAGTTACATAGATACTGGAAAACACATAAATACCTCTATCAAATATAGATTTGATCCCCAAATGAATGTGATTTTTAGTATGAATGTTCTTTTTACTACCAATGATTTTTCCAAGTCCTCTTTTTACCTCTCTCCCCAAAGTTTTAATTTACAACATTTGTCAACAGATTCTTTGCAAAATTCTTTGCAAATTTATATTGAATTTTATCTCTCCACAGATTTAAAGGCAGCAGGCAAACGATGCTATGAATGGCACCATCACACAGGGATTTAGCAAAGCATGGTCAATGAGCTTTTGGGACAATGGGATAACCTTTCAGTCACTTTGGTGCTTCAGACATTTAAAACCAGACTAGTAGCTGCAACTCCCATAAACTGCATTAAAGTCAAGGAAGAATTACCTTCTAAACTGTACAGCAAGTTCCCACATTTCCCTTGTGGGTTCCTGCAGGTCCTTAGACAAGGGGCTCCACAGGGTTTATAGAACCACTCATGTTTGTCAGGTGGATTGTAATAATCACAGAAAACAGCTGGAACAGAAGAATAAAAAACATTTAGGTCTCAGACACTGGGCAGGGACTATTTTCAAATCTTGTTTAAAATATTTTAATAAGATAAACATGATAAAAAGAGCTCAGTCACACATGCATATCAATGTGAGTGTTCTGCTCTTCTGTATCCCCTGTGTGCCTGAGCACAAGGGGCTCTGCTTTCTGTGTGCATTTCAGAGCAGTACTTACGGCAAATGGCAGGGGTTCTCCAGTTGACACAGACACCAGCTCTGCTGCAGCTCCTCGAGTAAGCAGCAACTGAGGTACAAAAGCACTCACAGTCTCCCACACTGTCACAGCCACAGAAGTCAGACACACAAGATTCATAATATGGAATTGGGTTCACCTGTCAAAACACCGACAGAGCTGTCACCACATCTGTATCTGCTGTACTGTGTTTTAATGAGGGAAAGGGCTCTGAATTTCTGTCCTGCACTGATGGTTTGTGACAGACTGGGATTGTCACGAAGGAGCCATGATATTTTACAACAGGTAGTTTTCTATTTTCACCTGCCTGGTAGAATTGGACTCTAAATCTTTCTATTCTCATATGTGTAATGGTGCCACTTACACTTAAAATGCCTTCCCAGTGTGATTTCTGCAGGACTGAACTACCTTGTTTTGGCTTAGCACAGCTACACAGTGTGTGCACTTTTCAACTGAGAGACTGACTGAGTATGAAAGGAAATCCTGTTTCCAGTAAACTTCATGTCTCTTGTTTTTTAACCACTGGCAACATAAACTAACAGATGAAATAAAGGAAAGGTTTTTAAAAATTTGTTTATTAAAGTGCACTGAAGCTTTATATAGACACCCTAATTAAGAAGAGTAGCCTTGTTTCTGTTCAAATTAATTCAATTTGTGACTCAAATAAGCCAAATAGTCTCTTTAGATAACTTAAATGAACTTCCCAAGGATCACCATACAAACAGTCCTAGACTAACTTATCTCTACATTTTACAGATGCCTAACTTTCTACTTTTGGTGGCCAGCTATTATCCTCTATCTTCAGTTGTTCAAAACAGGCACTGCTGTTTCCTCAATACTGTGCAACAGGATTTAACAGGCATAGCTGTGAAGTGAGGTTTTGAGAGACACAGCCTTGTACTACTGTGTAGTAGCTTCAATACTAAAAATATGCCTTAAACGTGCTGCAAAACAGCAACAAGTATCTAGTGTGAAACTATTGAGGATGAGAGAACAGGATTACCTTGCTGTGACAGGCTTCAAAGATGTTACTCTTAATGATGCTGCAGTGCTTCTGCCCCAGGGCAGACTTGAAAGGCTGATCCACACACAGGTCTGTCATGTTTATATTTGAGCAGGTGCTTGTTATTTTCCAGCTATTTCCAAATTCCTGGATGCTCATCTCCATGGACTGCCCTCTGGTTGTGAAGTCATTCCTTGAGCGGCCATCAAAGTCCCCACAAAGACCACAGACTTTTCCCTGTGTAATTTGTGTAGGCACAGTAAATGCTTTGGTTATTTTGAGTGCAGCCCACTCTTTGACAGAAATAAACTATAGAACCTGTAAAAGCAAAATAGGTGCAAATTTCTAAAGAGACTGCAAAAAATGGCTTAGAAAAAGTTGGACTTCAAGTGACAGAAACACTCCTAATGTATTACCAATACTTCCAGCCCTAAATAATCTAGAATGTTTTATGCTGACTGAACAGTGCAATAAACCACAAGATATGGCCTGCTTGCTGCTGCTTCTTGTCCACTAAACCAAATTTTTTCCAAGCCTTTTTTTCCAAGCCTTGCTTTTCGAACTGGGGCTCCAGTTCTGGTTGCATAACTCCAAGTTTGAAATCATAACTCCCAGTCCACCCCCCACTTACCTGGAAAGATGGTGCCACATGAACAACAACAGTAGTCTTTTGGTCCCACATGAAGTTCATCCCTTGATTTGTTTCAATGACAATATAACCTCCTCTGAGGTCGACTTTGTAATTTTTCTCAGCTCCTGGATCAGTGGCTATCTCCTGAATTCTTCCTTCCAAGAGCCTTATTTCACTGCTCTACAGATACATGGAAGGAAATCAAATACAAAACTTAGTGCAACAGCACTGGCTCTCTGGCTCTCATTTATTTTTCTGTCATCTTCACACTCTATCTTGGTAGCTAGGTGAGCCGTAGTCACAGATGCTCAGAGCCTACTGTCACAAATGCAAACACACAGACACACACAAATGCACACACGTAAAGTATTGTTGACTCCTTGCATCGTTCCCCTCATCCACAGAAGTGTTCAATCCCTGTTAACATCAAATACCTAAGCCTTTCCCAACTTCGCTGCCTTAGCTTGCTGGCTGTTTGACTTCCATAGGTACTCTTTAGCAGCAACTGAGATGGAATATAAGAGAATGATACAGTAATTACTAAAAAATCAAGACTACAGCTGCTTGGTTATAACTAGTTCTAGACAAACCTCAAAGATCAATGTGATCTTTAGGGAGCAGATGGAGCGTGACTTCCCACAGGCATTGTTCTGAATCACAATCCGGAAGGTGCCAGCATCCATGTTATTAGGGCAAAAATCCTTGGAAAAACAGATAACATTCTGTTAGATCTTGTCATACAACTAGACCACTCATAAGCATTTTCAGGAGCTCTAAATGAATGACACTCTGATCTGGATTCTTTATTCATTAGAACTAAAGAATTTTGGAAGAATCTGGTGGAAGATGACCTGGTGGCAGATGAATATTTGACTAGGATTTTCAAGAAGGAAAACTAAGGGAGAAAATGAACTTGTCATTAGCAGCAGTGTAAAAAAATAAAAATGTATTTTCTTAAAATTAGCAAAACCAACTGTAATTTGGGGATGACAAAATGTCTCACTGAGTGCTGTCCCATTACATGCAATTATTATATATCACACATTAGCCTCTGCATGCTTCTGTCACAACAAAAATTATGTCAGTCTTGGATGGGACGGCTGATAGAAACACTTTTAAACACCACACCAATTTCTTTCCCTTGAAAATGCTGGAATGCTGTCAATAAAGGGCAGTCCAACCAAGGAGTCAGTCATTTGAGATCACACAGTGCCCTCTTGTGTCACTTCTGAGAGTCAATTTGCTTTGTTTTATGTGGAAAATCTCACTATCAGCTTTGGGTGCAAGGGGTGGGGAGTAGGCTCTGCTCATTAGTTTGGCCATTTTGCATGGGAATGCCTTTTAGTTACCCAGACTGAAGCCTACAGCGTGGGCTGTGAAAAGCATATGGAAGGAAAATTGAAAATAAATTGATACCTGAGCTAGGATATAGTCACAGTCTCCCAGGAAATCAAACTTCTCCCCATCAAAGCTCATGTAATGCCCATTGCCATACACAGTGCAGGTTCCCTTGCAGGGATTGTCCGTGCAGTTCCACTGCCTTTTGTTGCAGGTGCTGGGAGGCAAAATGCAAAGAATAAACAACATTTACATGAAACATGGACTTTCCTTAACCCCAAACAGGAGCAGAATAATTAAAAAGGTTTATTGTTTGCAGTGCCCTCTCAACTGTTCCAAGATCATGCCAGGAGACGCCATACCAATCAGAAAGTTCATGTTTACTACCCAGACACATTTATTCTATTACTTCCTTCAAATATATTTCAAATAATTGACTCCTGTCAGCAGATGGTGGGAGTTTAGGAGACAAATTCAAGGTGAAAAAGTGAATATTTAAACCATTTCTGAATTTTAATCTGTGAGAGACCATGTTGGAGTTCTGTTACAGTGGTGTGAACAAATATTATCTCTGTCTTTCCTTTGGTCTGGCTGAAATGGAGAGCATTTTTTTCCCTCAGTAGCCCTCATAGTGCTGTGCAGCACTGGCAGCTACAAAGGTGTTGGTAACACCCCAGTGTTTTGGCTGCTGCTGAGCAGCACTCCCACAGCATCAGTGCTGTTTCCTCAGCATTCTCCCCCTCACTAGTAGGCTGGGGCATGGATAAGGTTTTGGGAGGGAACAGAGACAGGACAGCTGGCCTGAACTGGCCAAAGGGATATTCCAAACCATGTGATGTCTGCTCAGCAATAAAAGCTAAGAGAATGGGGGAATGGAGTGGGAAAAGGGTGGTATATGCTATGATGTTTGTTTTCTGAAGTTCTACTCCTTTGAAAGTGGGGTGGACATCACCTGCTGATGGGAAGTAGGGGATAAATATTTTTTTTTTCCTTTTCTTCTGCACATAGACTTTGCTTTTGCTTTATTAAACCATCTTCATTTTGACCTATGAGTTTTTTCCATCTTGTTTTCTCCCCAGTCCTGTCCTGCTGAGGAGGGTAGCGATAGAGCAGCTAGATGGTCACCTAATGTCTAGCCAAAGTCAACCCACCACACCCTGACAACCTTCACCTCTTCACTAGTTCAGGAGGACTGTAGACAGAAAATCTAGTTGTTATACCCAGACAGAGACTACATTTTCTTTCCCATGTGTGTCCTCTTCTCATGAGAAAACTATACCCTGCAATAAAACTTCTTAATGACTCCGTGATATCAACAACAGCTTATCAGGTTTTGGCTTCACATGTAAAACTTGACTGCCTGTACCAATGGTGATTAGACCAGTGTTTCTAGCTCTTATTTTCTGTGCATTCATTTGGCAGAACTACACAGTCTCATCCTTGCTAAGTAATGGATAAGGATTCAAAGCATTCTACCCACCATGATGAGTAATAACAACACAATCTATGGCACCAGAAATCTGAGCAACAAGAGTATTAATTTATCTTTAGAACTATGCATCTGGAAGGACTGCAAGTCTCAAGGGAGGACCATTGCAATTCCTCTTTGACTAAATTCAATAATTTTCCAGGGTTCAGCTGTATCCAACACACACATACTCAATTCTCCCTTATTGAATGAGCAACCACACACCAGCCAGGGTAGGGTTGGTTTCTGAAGCTGGTGGGGAAAGAGAAAAGGATAGAAATTGTTTGAAGATATTGGTGCTTGTTCTCCCCAAGTGCAGGCTCATCATCTCATGATGCAGAGAAATACTTCCCTTTTTATTTTTACTAGCAGCCCAATGGCTCTCATGATGAAGAGGAAGGCTTCAAAGCACACCCTGCCCCATGGGTGCACTATGGACTGACAATTCTAACACACTTGCTTATAAAACAAGACTCCCTGGGATAACGTACCATGTGTTGCAGTCCACTTTGATGGTTTCCCCGGGTTTATAGAAGTGTCCTCCATGAACACATGGACATTGATCTTTGGGAATACATCTTCCACTGCCATCCAATACCAGTCCATCGGGACACATGCAGCCAGAAACACATTCTGTGACATACTGCACATTAGAAGATACAGAAGAAGACAACTTGTTAGTGCACAGAAAGAACAGGAAACCAGCAGAGATGTGTTAGCTCTGTAAGCCAAAGTTTTGGACTTTAAAAAAACTCCTTAATTGCAAGGTAGTGGGAATCATGCTACAAATATCATGGGTACATTGTTAGCTACAGCTGCTGTGTAGCAATGAAGCAGTTGGTGTGTGCCCAGCATAGCACGTTCCCATCAGTGCCTGATAAGGACAATCCTACATGCACAGCCACGCTGTGCTGTGTCCCTGCTGGGAGGTGAGCTCCTTACACAGTGCATGTCCTGTGTCTTGCAGCTTTTCTGGCACTCTGATCCAGTTGCTCCAGGACCTGCAGAGCTGCAGTTGAAGTAATACATAGGAGCTGGGCAATCTGCAGCAGGAGAAAACATGTCAGGAAGGTAATTTAGAGAGAGCAATAAGGATGCCATCAGCAATTGCAGAACCAGCCAGAAGATTTCAGAGATTCAAGAATTTCAGCAGATGTCTATAATTTAAAGTTTCTAATAGTTTTGAGTCTGCCTAATAACAGTAAAGGGAGAAGAAGGCAGATAACTTCTAAGCTTTGGGAAATATCCTCATCATCTAAAGAGTCTAGCAAGTCTGGTGACATTTTACAAAGACAAATGTTATCAATAACTAACACATTTCTGGGAGAATGGAAAAATGTGCAGTATACTAAAATGTTACAGAAAATGAGAGATAACACAGAAAAACAGTATAAATACTGGGTGACACCGTAATGCCATTATTTAACAAAATCTCACCTTTTACCAAGACAGTTTCTCCAATGCAGTCTAATCTTCCTTGAATGCATTTGCTAAAGAAATTCCATAAAACAAAACACATCAGCTCTTTGCACTTTTCTCCCTCACTAGGGAGAAAGGCACTGCAATGCTTCACTTGTCACATGAATAACAAATTCCTATCAAAATGAATATTACAGCTATCAGTTTCACAGACATGAATTACCATCCCCAGAAGGAAGATTAAAAGATCCAGCTCTTAAAATACTCTTCCTTCATCTGCCACTGGTTTATTGTGTGTTTTCTTTAAATCAAGTTTTTTCTAATCACCCATTTTCCACTTCATGAGATGAGACTAATACTTTCCTAAATAAGAGATCTCTTAAATTACTAAATGAATATGTGATTACAAAATAGTCTAGAATACTCAGCTGGAAGACAGCTAGGGAGAGAACATATAAACATCTAAATATATAATAAGAAAGTCTTCCCCTGGTAGTTATTTCCATTGCTGCCCTAAGGTAGTTGAAAATTAGGATAATGACAATTGTTTTTCAATGCAAATGCAAATTAATGTCACTATTTTTAGTATCCTTCTCCCATACCCCAGCAGTTTCTCTCTCTCTTTTTTAAAAAATCAGTTCAAAAACTGAGAATTGGGTGGTTTTTTTCATGGACCATTTTTATTTTTTAAATAGTCTGCTGGATGCTGTGGTGATTTCACTTTGCTTTTTCATTTCAAAGCCTGAAACTCCTCCAAGCCTTCTGTCTTCTAGAAAACTTGCTCCCACTATTTGTGGATATTTTTTACACAACAATGAACTCTGCATGAGATAGATTACAAATATTGTTCTACTTAACATGTTTTCAAGTTCTTGTTTGCTAGCAGGAATATGCAGGAATTTACTGTGGCTATACTTCCTGCCAGCGGAAGATACAATCTAGGAAAAATTTGCCATTATTCCTAACTGTAAAATGCTGCCATTCATGAATTTGAGCAGACTTCCCCAATGAGCCCTGATTTTCCCCAGGCACAGAGCAGCCTTTGCATCATCAGAGCAACTTACCACATGAGTTTATCCTCTTGGAAGGAGTTGCCAGGCTGAACAATCTTGCCTTTGTAGTAGCAGGGGCAGTCATCTGGAGCCACACATTCCTCCTCATCGTTAAGGTAGGTGCCTTCAGGGCAAGCACAGCCCTCCATGGGAGCGATCCGGACCTTGCACAGAGGGTCAGGTTCATCCAGCGAGCGGCAAGACTGGTTACAGTACTTCACACTATAGTTATAAACCATAGTCTCAGGACACTCCTCAGAGGGATCTTTGCAAGAGAAATAGAAGGGATGTATGGCCTTGTTTGTGCAATCAACTGTCATGGCTTCAGCATGCCTTTCTGCACACTGGTAGCCGTAAACCTTATTTTATCAAACTAACAGACCTTGTCTCCCAGGGTTCTGGGAGAATCTACTTGCATAGCATAAACTGTATGACACTGAACACTGAAATATTCAACAGGGTGTATATTTTTGAAATTTCCACAATTTCCTATCTTATGCCAAGAACTGAAACCAATAACTTCTGACTTGCTAAAATTTTATTTTCTAACCTTTACTAATGATTTCTTTGGCTGGGAATAACTTAAGAAATGGCCATATTTTCTAAGAGACAAATTTTGATATTAAATGGCAGTGACAAGGAACTCTGCCAATTGATTGATGCTACCAAGAAAAGAAAAGGGTGTTTCAGTTCTCACAGATGTCTTGAAGAAAACTCTTGTTGTCATCCCCTGGGGAAATGAGAAACAACAGTTTCTAAGATCTCTGAACCAAAGAGGTAAATACCAAAATCTAAAGAGCTCAACTAACCCTGTAAGACAATAAAAAGCTGGTTAATTTTCACAGGCTCACAGTATACACCATCATCAAAGTTCTGCCATAAAATCTACAGTACTGATCCATAGGGATGACATTGAATTTTGTCAGGAAACATCACCAACATTAAGGCTGGATTTTTCAAGAAAGTCTGGCATCCAGATTTCTTTGAAATTCAGTGAGAACTGGAGAGCTAGTCATCTTGGGCCTCCTTCTAATTCTGCCAATTTAAGAGTGCAGCTGTTTTTCAGATACACACAGATGCACTAGAAAGTACAGGGATGTTGATCATGGCACCTGTGCTAATCAGCTTTGCAGCAATGCTAAGAACTTATCAGCAATAGGTTCCATAGCTCTGTATGGTTTTCCAGTCCATGACCATGGAACACTTTTTTAGATTAGTTAGCTAGGCTTGTATACACATTCAAAACCAGCACCTCTACCACCACTAACCAGTTGGTTTTCTGGTCCTAGCTGGAGAAAACATAATATCCCATGTGTAAGTCAGGCAAGACATATTCTCCTACTTTTTATTCTTTGACATTTCAGCAAGTGGTATTTGTAAATGAAAACAGGCCAAATAAAAAAAGTATTAATAAAGATGTTAAATATGAATTTACATCTGTCTCAATCATTAGCTATTAATGCAATAAAACAATGTGTTTACTTTCTCCCTTTAAATTTTCATAGAGGAATAAGATCACTTTCGATAAAGTGAGACTGGTTAGAGAAAGATAATTTGATTGTAGTGCTCATGGTCACAGGACATCTAAGATGACGGTGGCCACACGCATCTCAGATGACAAACCACAACCAGAGGCATTAGTGCAGAGAACATGAGCATATCAAAGATACCTTCAAGCTAGCTTGCACAGGGAGCTCTAGAAAAGCAGTGCTGAGATGCTCACCCCAGCAGCTGGGCAACCAGAACTCCAGTAATGGCTCATACTTCTGCTGAAGAGTGTGTAACAGGCATGCACAAGGTTTAACTAGCAGGATTTGCTTGTTTCACACACTGCTGACTGCAGTGCAGATACAATCTGCAGCTTGGCAGAGTGGATGCAGCTTCAGGAGCTGGAACAGTTTCCATCCCCCACAATGGGACAGAACACAGAGTGAAGGTTGTGGCCCATTTAGTCTTTCACTCATGAACAGTGAGTCATGAACAACCTTACTCTTATCTCAGCCATGTTCCCAAAAGATTATTTCTTCTTATATAAGGCCTAAAATGATTGTTCTGATTAAGCCATTAGCATTTTTTTCTCAAGGTTACTTCACTGTTTGAGTCAATATTGCCTCCTGTGCCTTAAGAACACAGATTTCAAGCAACTCCATGTTGCAAACCAGTCTTATTTGCCATAAAAAATATCACTAATTCTATGTTGGGAACAAAGCTTTCAGTAAAGTGTCTGTGTCTAGTGCCTAACTCTGCAGGATTCTAAGACAATTTACTGTGGACTACACTGTGTTCCTTTGAATTATTTCACCACAAGTTTGTGAAATTGTTCTTATCACAGTCTTAAATGCCTCTGACAATGTGTCACACCAGTTACATTGTTTGCCTCTATTAATTGTCCCAGCTGGCTCCTAAGTCAGGCAATTAAATAGATCATAGCTGCATCAAGCTCCAAATGCATAATCATTGTTTTGTTGTCTATTCAGATGTGCAATTAGTCAAGAAACCCATACATCTATTTTCATGTTAACAGGAACAAATCTCACTTGAATTATCTGACCATCAATGACAACCTGGGAATGCTGAAGCAAAATTCAGAGTCCACGACAGTGAGTTTTATTCTCAGACCTTATGCCATCTTGTAATAAATTCTGGCAGTGCCAAAGGAAAATACATACATACGTGGACTCTGAACTCGGGATTTGGTGACAATACATATATCCAAGAAACTTTGTTAATTTTTCAGGTAATTCTGAACTGAAAATGCCTTTAAAGATTTTCACACTTCTGAGAATGTATATATAATCACAAATATATATTTATTGAAAAAATTACTATTTTACTGTAACATGGGAAAATGTGGTAAATGAGAGTAATGTCATTTGTATTGTCTGAGACAAGAGAGCTGAATATAATACAAAAAAGGTATTGGAATTAAAATACATGGGGAAGCCCACATGTTCAAAAGTAACCTAATTGCTAAACCTAAACTAAAACTAACCCTAACTTCTGTTTTGATTTGAAAAATATACCATGTATTATTTTGCTTCTCTGAGTACTGAATTCACCAAAGATTTTAGACAAGGAACATGCATTGTAAGAGCATGAAGCAGTTACAAATTTAATTTTATAGAATAAATGTTTATTCTGTTTTTTCAGGCTCTAACTTGATGACTAAAGATCAAAGACATTGACTGCCACAAATGGGACTGTCCTGAAGCTTTTTTCGTGAATCTTTTCTGTGTATCATCCTCGCACCCCTGCCCAAGGAATTTAAGTTCACATACCACAGACACCTTGCCTCCAGCCCTGCAGGGACACGCCCGCTGAAGCACAGTCTCTGGAATAAGTAGAGAGCACACTGCACAGTGCAACTTCACTCTTCTCAGCATTACAGGTGTCATACATGCATTTCTATAGGACAGAAAAGGACATTATTATCTCTAGCTCACAGAAGAAACAGCAAAACATGTAGCAATTCAAAAAGCAATCAACCAATATCTTTTAAAAAAATTATTATTACCAATGAAACTTAATATCTCTAAGAGAAAATGTATGCTAATGAAATATTATGCAAACCTGAGAAATAGCAAGTCAGTTACAGAAACTGCAATGACATTATGTCTAACACTCATTAACAGATGAATATTAAAAAAGAGGCACATATAGTTCATTAAAACACTAAGAAATGTCTATACCAACCTCCCATGAGGGTGTACAATCTAGGACCTGTCAAAATATACCATCTGAAAATATTGCACAGTGATGACTGGCACTTTGTGTACCTACCTACTAAGCAGATGAGATGCACCCAATGACATGACAGGTGCATGAAGATGGTTTATGGAGAGTCAGTCATATCTAATGACATTTTAAGAACTAGTTATGTAAATATAGCTGGAATTTAAAGCTTGAGTTCTTTTAACTGTGTGGGCTGTACAAAAGAGCACAGATACAGCTAGTCACTCTAGAGCAGTAGGATCACACTGGATAGACAGTGACATATCCTGCCATTACTGATCCTGTGGAAAAGGCTTTCACCAATCATGGTTTCAAATCTGATGAGATCAGCAGAAGTAACATACACATCTATAAGAAACTGATTTTTGCTTCTTCCTAACCGAAAGTTGCAAAATCCTATTTTATTTATAGTTTACATGAATTCTGATGTGTATATGTATTTTCTTCTGGGAGAGGTAACACATAAGCCATATTTGTAAAGGTACCTGAAGACATACTACATTCTATGCAAAATTTCAGGCTCAGATATTTTCTCAGTAAGTTGTATCACACACATACACACACCCTGCATGAACTTTGTGTTTATACAGAGAGGTAAAGGTTCTTTTCCATACACATAAATGTGGCAACTCTCTCACTCAGACAGCCTCCTCAGCAGCATTATAGAGCTTTACACCAAGAGAACATATGAGCAGCTTCATGTATTCAAAACACAAGGAGACTAACAAGATTCAAAGGTAATAAATGAGATATAAACAATTTTCTCTCCCTAGATGTGGATTTTGAACCAAGTCAGAGGTAATCCATGGGGCTGGTAAAACTCTCAGTTCATTTCCATGTGGAAACACTGATTCTGCTAATCAAAGAGAGAACAGTTTTCACTCTTTGAAACTTTGAAATCTTGAACTGAATTTTTTTCATTTTGCTTCTGGGTCATGCAACAGAAGCCAGTGATGCCAATCAATTATTTATGGGGCTGTAGCCAAAAAGGCCCATCTTGCACAAACTCTCATTTTATAATTTTTCTAATCAGCATCAGTGAATTTCTTTGATACCAGTCACCACTGTAACCCGTTTCACTCCCCTATGCCAGACCACCTTCATGTGGGATCAGTCTCCAGGCTAGATTAAACCACCCATTTGGAGCAGTGCCTTACCTTGATGTACACGGAAGGGTCTACAACAGAATGGCAGGCAGCAAACACACTGCTTGTATTGGACAGAAGAGCACACCAGTGCTGGGCAAATTTTTCTGAAGTGAGAAAAAATATCATTGTCCATAGTCACTTAAACCACATTACTGTCTGAATCAATATTCTTATCAGGTATCACATCGAACTAGAATGTCCTGAAGTGTTTAGATAATGCCAGATGGAAATACATGTCATTAACTTATCAAAGGGATAAGCATAGTTGGAAGGATGACCAGCCATCTTCCTAAAAGAAAGGTTTCATCTTCTAAGTATTAACATTATTACTGCAGCTGGATTTGCAGAACATATACAGAATCTCCCAATTTTAACTGTTTTTTATCAAACTTTCTTAATTCTTTACAGCCAGGTAATTCCTTATAGTCAAGCAATAATATCAAGCATGTAATAATAATCAGTGAGCTGTGTGGCTATGAGCTGCAGCTTTAATTACATGTGACAGTACTTAGGAGAGGTCAGTCCAAATAATACATATATATCCAAATCCAGTCAGAGTGAAAAATCAGACAGGACACTTAGCACAGTGCAATTCTTGCTGAACTCAGCACTGTTGATAACTTCCTCCTCTGGACTTCAGCACAGCTGCAACAACCCAGACTGGGTGAAGAACTTGCCCAAATATTGGCAACCAACTGTGCTGTGCCTTAAATCTAAATTACTATCATTGATGCTTTATGTGCTTTTCAAGTCATCAATGAATTTGTTGGCTCTTTCTCCAGTAGTGCTGTCTTTTTGTTTTGAAAGCAAAGCTATCCTCTCAAAGACCTTCAAAACACAATATTTTTTCTCTAGTAATAGCCTCAAAGGCAGAGGGTTTTGGTGTTTATGAGATTTCTAAAGCTTTTTTGATTATCCATCAAGTGAAAATTATTTTGCACTGATAAGCCAGGGATGAAAAGCCTGGTACCTTTATCCACACTGTTTGAACAAGGATCTTCAAAGCTGTCCTCAACATCAAAACAGCTGGCTCTAGTTTTCCATGAGTTACCAAAAGCAGAAGCTGAATCTTCCACAGCTCCAGTGACTGTTCTGAAGTCATCAGTCTGGATGTTATTGAAATTGCCACAAAGACCTTGTGTGGGAGGCAAAAAAATAAAGGCAAAAGAAAAGAAATCGCTAGATGCATGAAAAAATGAATGGCTTCTAGATACTCTTAGCTCTGTAATAGACTTCGCCTGAGAGAAACCCATTTTCTTTCAGAGACTTCCTGATGTTCCCATAAATCAGATAGGACCTGTGCTTAGAGCATATTTATTATTTTTCTGCATTACAGTAGTACTTAGTGATAGCACAGGGATTGGAACTGCTTAAATGTGCTTCAGTAAGCACTGGCAGACAGAAACTATCTTCCCCAAAGGCTTATAAATTAAGGAAATGGCAAAAGAAAAGCAAAATGGGTCAGAGAGACAGGGTGTAATTCCATTGCACAAACAGGAAACAGAAGCACAAAAATCTTAAATGGTGTTAACAGGAGACTGGTGGCAAAACCAAGAACATAGTCTGCACTTCACAAGTCTCTGATGAAGGCCTGTTTAAACAGATGGAGTCTAAATGATTTGCACACACTAAACACCACAGAGATTTTCTTCAGCACATTGAAAGTTTAACCTTATATGTCCTACCAGATGTGCGATTCTGAAAAGAATGATCCACTGTTATGGAGAGCTGCATTACAGGTTTCATTTGCACTCGGATCTGCACTCCAGCTGAGCTCAAGATTTTGATAAAAAATGTAGATTGCCTGAAGATGGTGATGCCATCTAAAGAAGAAAGGGAAAAACAAAAAATGTTGTAATTACAAAGCTGTGTAAACAGGAACTTCCATTTGCCAGTGCATTCCATAACAGGGATTCCCAGGGAATCCCAGACCTAGTATCCACCTAACAGTGAGAAGAATAATTTTCTTTTTAGAGGAAGGAGCAGGAATCCCTCTGCAAATAGACGTAAGCTATTCTGTGGAAGGTGTGAAGAAGGGGATTTACCTTTTCTTACAGGCAGCTTCACAATGAAATTGTTCATGTAGATATTTCCACAGGAACATATTTTTATAGTCTGCAGGGAAAAGGAAAAAAGACCACATTAGTGAATGCATATGATGTGAGACAGACAAGAGCAACCTGACAAGCTTCATTAAGCATTGAGAAGTAGTGTCTTCAAAACCTCATCACATCTGGGGTCAGTGTAACTCAGTGTCCAGACACCATACAAGAATGTAAGGAAAATAGAAGTGAACTCCTGTGTATCACTAATGAAAGAAAATTACTCACAGTTCTTCGTAGTGTGACCAATACATTCTTTAGGCAAGTCATTGTCCTTGAAGTCCCACACTGAATGATCTCCCCAATCACAACAACTGTGTCATCAGTGTTCTGAGAAGACATGACAAAGGTATGTGCAGACATTGTTAGCATGCTACAGGCTGGGAGCTTGAAGAGAAAAAGGCGTCACTGAAAGGCTAAGGAGTAATGAAAGAACTGGGGTATTTTATATCTAACTTCAAACTGTTTATTTCATTGCCAAAATCAATAATTTCACTAGTTTTCCTTTGCACTCTTTTTCCTTGCTATCAGCTTGTGTGGATCTCATTTACAGGCATTCACAGATAATTCAATCTTTTTGCAGAAATTTTGGCTCATGCACTTCCTCTGACAGTCACATGAAGAAAACTTCAAAAGAACTGCTTGAATCAACAATAATACTTCCATTAAGAAAATTATTTAATTAAAATAAAAAAGTACAAGTATGTTGAAGCTGCAAAACTTTGAAGCTAAGCATCAGCAATTGAGTTGCAATCCATGGCAAATTCAAAAATTTATGGGGTTTAAGACTGAGCATGTGTTGAAGTGCTCTGCTGGATTGGTGCCATTTAATTAAGTCATGTAAAGCTCCAGCTCACTTTAATGCCTCATACTACTCAGGAGACCTAGGAATGAAAAGAGAAATTGCTCATACCTTAGCTAAGACATAATGACAGTTGCCATGAAAATTGAACCTCTTATTATCAAATGTTGTTACATGGAATCCTCCATCTATGTGGCAACTTGCAGAGCAGGGCAGAGAGATACAGCTCCAGTGGCCTCCTTTGCAAGTACTGTGCAAAACCCAAAAAGAAGCCATTAGAATAAACACAGCTTCGAGGGAGAAAAGGAGATACACCATTTGAATCTGCACAGATGTGGACTCTTTGTAGTTTTAGCTCATTATCTTGGCTTCTTATTAAAAACCTGTGGGTGGAAGCCTTTCTAATTGGCCCTTAAAGTGTGAGGGTTGAATTCCTCTCAGTGAGAGAGTTAACTGCACTGGGCTTTGGGCTGGCTCCCTCAGAGACACACTGAGATGGGAAAGCAAGAAATGGTTTTCCGGGCCTCAACTGTTTACTTGACTTTTTAAAGAAAGAAAGAACCCTTTCAAGCAGGGTCTTGCAACATCTTGTACTACTGATACAACTATTCAGCAAGTCACTGATGTGAAGATTCAGCAGCTAGTTGTGGAGGACCTGAAATAATGAGCAGTTCTCACACCTATGCACATAAGAAGAAGACAGTCCCGCCACATAGGCTTGGGCTTTGAGAGGAGTAAATGTAGAGGTGGCAAGATGGGAACCACCCAAAGCCCATTAAGTTCAATTAGTCAAAATTTCTGTGATTTGAGGAGCATTTTCTCCTCAAAGTGAAAAAAAGTGCAGGATATATTAATCCAAAGGGGCTTGCAAAATGTTTGGCCATTCACTATACCACATTTCATTCCTCCTTATAGTAAAGCTTTAACCAATGGTCAAAAATTGATGTCTCACAGGAGCCCAGATAACACATACAGAGGAAAAAATAAAACTGTTTTGAGAGTAATATACCTAGGATCTGATCACCTTTCACCAGTGCAGAGTGGAGATGGGTTCAAGCTGTTAGGTGTTTTTCTAAATCAAATCATTCTCAAGGATCAGGACTTCTAAGATCTGGCATCTAAACAGCCTTATAGAAATCCACATGTTGGTGGAAGTGCCACTTATTAACATGGTATTACTTCTCATCTCACTCTAGTGGCCAAAGTCTCTGAATTAATCAGTAAAGAGTATAATTTATCTACATTCTGAGATCTTGATCTCAGTTTTCACAAGCAATTTCTAGTGAGGATGGGTAATAACTATGTGTGGTTGAGGAATACCACAGAGTTTTCCTACATTTAGGAAAACCATTCAGAGCAAAGTTTTGAATTGTTATTTAAGACAAGAAGACAAAATATTAAAAAAAAAAAAAAAAAGAGAGAAAGAAGAAAGTAGAGAATGCAACTCATCGATGTTTTGAAATAAATACTTCTCCCTTGTTAGTGCAATCAAGACCACAAGAGTACCAGTTCTGGCAGGGAGTGGAGTAAGTTCCTCCAGATGAGTAGACTTTGCCTTGAAATGTACAGGGACAGCTGTCTCTGGGGATGCACTTCTTGCTGCTGAGGTCATCAAGGATAGTTCCTGTTCAGACAATGGCTAGTTAATATTCCTTTGGTGAGTCTGGGAAATACCATCAAGGAAGATTAGAGTATGGAAAAAAAATGGAGTACTCAGCATTTCTTAAAATGAATGGGATACTTTTAAAGGAAAACACAACACCAGGTCCTTTCAGATGTTAATGTGTAGAAAATATTTCTTATTAGAACTCAGATGAAAGCAATGCAGAACTCAAGGAACAATTCCTCTTATGAAATTTTTCACTGTGGGCAGGATTATCAAGTGCCAGATTGCAAAGGTGTGATCCAATTTCCATCCTTTTCTAATTGTGAATGTAACAGAAATCAGGGCTTTATCTTAGACTATTTCATGTGCAAATTTACACATGCACATACCTGGAAATGCAGTTATGTTTTGTGTCACTTAAGCTACAGCAAGATTTAGTGTCATAGCAGGGAGGCATCTCACAAGATGTCTTCAGCTGCGGTCTTACTGTCTGGAGAACACCTCTTCTCTTTCCGTATATGCACTATTTTTTCCCTGTCTAGTCCTTAAAAGTCTTTGCCTCCCTTCTCCAGTGTCTGGATCTCGAATCTTTAGAAATCTGGCTCTTCCAAGAAGAAAGTTGATAAATTATGCTAGAAGAAGCAGTTTATTTTTTGTGTGAAATGCTAAAGAAAGAGAGCAACCTCCCTTTTTGTCCCACGATGTGTGCAATCATTGGCAGAAGTGAGCTGCCTTACCAGGAGGGCAGAAACAGCCATCTGTACATGGGGCTTTACAAATCTTGCTCCTTTCTGGATCTGCACATGTGTCAGCACAGGAATTTCCACATTCCATGTACTCCATGTTGTTAGGGCATTCCTGATCTGCAAGACCAAACCAAAATGGAGTATGTTAATGATGTATTTGTAAGATTTCACAAATTGTTGTGTCACTACCCAACCCCCTCTTCCTCCTTTACTCCATATCTTGTTTGCAAGACCTTCTATCCAGATATGTCGTGTTTGTTTAACCTCTTAAAGGAATGTTTTATGGCCACTCTTACCTTATCTTTTGGACAAAACTGTGCTGCTGGGAAATATGAATTATTTCACATTACTTTACTAGCTCAAGGTCAGCTGAAGTCACCATACAAGCAAAGAACACCAGAATCATTTAGGGAGTTATAGGAGTTTATTTTTGCCTGAAACATCAGTTCTTCTGGCATTAATTTGCTATCCCAATCCACACCAGCAGTTTGGGTGAACTACCTGTAGCCTTCCCCCTGGATTTAAAGAGATTTCGTGCTCAGTAACTGGACTACTGAGTATGAAAACACAGGGTAAGATAAATACAAACATATTGCTAGTCTTAGTAACTACTTCTGCCTAGTTGCCACCATGTTGAGATAAGGCTCTTTATGAGCTAGCTGTGCATAGTAATATTAAAAAAAAAAAAAAAAAGAACTTGAGAAAACCTAGTTGTAAGATGTAAGGAGGTGGGCAATGGTTCTTATTTAAGGAGCAAAATCAAGTAAAATTTGTAGAAGCTTTTCCATTAACTATGTTTGTGTTGAAGTACTTTCACAGATTGATTCAAAATAGCTACCAGAGCTCCTAGCTTTGCTCTGCTGGGATCAGAATACTTGTGTAAATGTCTAACCTGAAGTAAGTCTCCAGAGCAGTAGCTACTTACAGCAGAGTTCTTTGGTCCTCCATTCCCCAGGGTCTCCCTTCCTCAGGACACAGTCTCGAGAGTACTGGTTTAAAGTGCTGCATATGCAGCTGGAAACCAAATCAGAGTGAGAAGAATTAACTGCACAGTGGCACATATCCTCAGCACATGTCTCTATGTAGTCATCAAAGGCAACCACTCTGGGGCAGTTTCCAAAACGGGACATAAGTTTCTTGCATCCTTTTTTCTATTAAAAACAAAAACAAACAAACAAAACCAACAACAACAAAACAAAAACAGAAGAGAAAGAAAAGCAATACTTGACATTTTACCACATTTTAGGTTTTTGAATATACATCATGATTTTTGATGACATAGTTCCAGGGTCACAGAATAATTCAAGTTAGAAGGGATCTCAGGAGATTATCCAGTCTAACTTTCTGCCACAAGGTCCTTTGCCTAGTACTAGAATCTGTCATTCAATTGGGTTTTTTCCCAATATCTATTTCTTTAATACCATAAGAGGATATTCTTTTAGCTGTAAGATCATGATCTTGCTCAAATTCATGTGTAGAGTTCTGAAAAATTCAGTTTAGTGCATCCTCTGTAGTTGAAATTTGTTTCAACATTCTCTGCAACACTGTAGGTCAGGAGGGTTTGTATTTCTTGGTCCCACACACTTACATATGCACTGCATCTGTTGTCTTTCCTCCTGGGATGTCTTCCAGTGTGGTCATCTGGGCTCACATCAGCACACTTTTGTGATGGATCCTCTACTTTGTGGAAGTTCCCAAACTGTCTTGGATGCATTTTATACCCTGCAAAAATCCCCAGATGCATTTCAGTAACTTCCCACAATTCTTTAGGTCAATTAATGGGCTATAAAAATGCACTTACTCTTTGGGCTCAAAGGCCCTATGTACTTAGAGATGCCCAAATTTAACCAGCATCCATATTTTATAGAGGATGACAGCCTAATATAACCTTCTTCTAGGGCTAGAGTCAGGAATCTGGCACACTTGTATCAAGGCCTGCTGTCAGCCTTTAAAAGGGCATTTAAAATCATGTGAGACTCTTGAACTTTCTGTTACTTCTGATCATTTCCAAAGACTTCTCTTTGTTTTGGGTGTGTTTGACCTTACAGAGTTTACGGGTATTACATAAAGGGATGTTGATATAACTTTGGATTCAATCCTGCAGCTCATAGCCTGCATGGATGAAGGCTATGGATGAAGGATGAAGGTTTCTTTCCATCCATACAACCTGCTGCAGCATTTTAGGCTCAGCTATTTGCAATATCTGAAGGTGTCAGTGGATGGCACCACAGTTTCTTCCAAGATACTTTGTTTTCCTCTGATGCTTTCATTTCATTATAGAGACAAAAATAATCACACATGGAATGATTAAAATAGAAGAATAGAAAATGCACTCATGCATTTCCATAGAGTATGTTATTGTCAGTGGGGAACCTGGAAATGTTACTGCATGATAGACAAGCAATTAATTTTGGTCAAAGAGGTTGGAGACTTACAAATATGAAAAGAGCAGAAAATCCCAAATCATCCCAGAACCTTTTAAAATACATCTCCTGTATATGTAAACCTTCATATGCCTGTCATGAAATCTGAAAGTCTGCTCAGATATCAGAGGAAACAGATATTAAGTTTCATGTTATGTATAAGGAGATCTGTTCTGGGTGAAATATGCTGTATCTATGACCTACCATCCAAAATCAAATCATTCTTCTCATTGCCATCATAGTTCCCACATAGACCACATATTTTCTCTTTATATGTTTCTTCTAGGTCCAGCTACAAAAGAAGAAACACAGAGTTTAAAGATTTTTTCCCATATCAGCAACACTTGAAGCAAAGTGATTCACAACAGAAAAGGGCAGTGGCAGAAACGCTCATTCCCAGTTTGTACCAATCTCCTTTTCTGGTACAAATCTCTCATAAAACTTATCTGCAGACAGATTTAATTCAAATGGAAAGGGAATCCTGTCATTCCTACCCACTAAAGAGGTAACTGAAGCATGTGGAATACTGGATTCATCTCTGGACCAGTGTCTCCCAGTATAGAGACACTGGTATACAGACATTGGGTACATCTTGCAGGGTACCACAACTCCTCCCTGGGCAGGTCAAATAACTGTTCTCTATTGCTGAATGCTGTAAAGAAGCAGCTTCTGGTTAACTTTTAGGCATATGTAATGGGTTTTCTAGTCCATAGGGTGATGGAAAATTTTATAGCACTTCTAGGCATGGGTCTGCCCAGCATTACTTGTTTTGCCCATACTTAGTGGAAATAAACAGCCAGGTTAGCACACTCTTGCCTTGCTGGAGAAAACTATTGCACTTAATCACTCCTACATACTTGGGGAACAGTACTGGTGCCACTCAGGTCCACCAAAAAAAAGGCAGTGCTTTTTCTACTGTTGTGGCCACTCTACAGTAATGTACAGATACTGCCTTTAACACTTTAGGTATTAGTACATGAGAAGGGGGAAAGCAAATACTTCAATAAATCAGAATTTCAGTATCTCTTGATAACTTCCTGATATTTTTTTCTCTCTTTTCACCTTTTACCCTCTTTCTATCTCTGTGAATGGCAAAACATGACACACATATGACTTCCATTTACTTAATCTCAGTCGTGATTGTGAAGGATAAGTGTTCACACACAAAAACGTAAATGTACTGTTGCAGAAGAGGACATTGCAGGGTAGATTTTTAGAGGAGAATTCCCACATAGCATCACTTTGGAGTGAAAGGGCCCAGGAATGAAGTGATCACACAGGTGGGTTTCCCACCACGTGAGCAAGACAGAGTAGCAACTCAGAGCTGGAGGACTGTTGCTGCCAGTACCCCACTGAGCAAGGAACTAACTACAGATATGCTATATCCAGGGTTAACCCTTTTGTTATATAAAATCAGCTGGAAATGCCACAGGGTTGTGCCTCCATACCCCTGCCCTGTGAAACTGTTGCCCAATTTGGTATTTATCAGCTTTTGGATAGAGTGATCTCTCCCTTCCATAATTTCATATATCAACCCAGTGCCTGCATCCAGCCCTGCTTCTCATTACTGATGAGGTTCACCAGGAGGAAAACAACTAACTGGCTGTTCATACTAGGAGAGTGTCAGCCCAGTTCCACTTGAGTGTCAGGCCCAGATTGGAAGTGACTTGGAAGTAAGTACAGGTGTCCTCAATCAGAATGCTCTTCAAGCTGAAAGGCATGGTGATCCTGGAAATTTGAGGGGACAAAACAGATTGCAGTGAAAAAACAGACTGATGAAATCCTCATAGACATATAGGAAGGAAAACTAGAGTTAAAAGGAACTACATAAGACACGCACTCTTGCACTCTTTGCAAAGTCAAACTTCATCCACACAATGCATTACATTGTCCACTGTGACCTTCTGCTAGCCTTAATCCACAGCTCCATGTCTTTTGGTCTCTTGTCAATACTACATCAGCCATTTGACTGAAAAAAGGCAGCCAAACCCAAGGATATAACTCAAAAGCTTATAAAGAGCAAGATGACAATATTGGGAAAATGGCCCTCCACATGAGGACACTGCAGGTTATCATCATCCTTCCAGGATTTCCTTGACATTTGGGATTCAGCAACAACTCTGTTCTGTTACTCATGTACTGATGTAACTCAGACCTACATTACTTTTCCAGCTTACTAAGACAATTACCATTCATTTTGCAACAGCCTAAAAGCTTAGAAATTCAGAAAATATCTAGAAGATAGGAGATTTCTTGCCCCTTTGATTTAGGAGACACATATGGGCTTTGGTGCTATAATTACAACAGAGTGGTGCTATTCTATATTTGGTTGTTTCTAGAAGGCTGTCAAGACAGCACATATGCTTGCAATTTTCTCTCCAACAAAACTGTGAGGGGTTTTCCCAGAGTCAAAGGTTGCCTAGGCCCTTCATAATTCTTTGCTAGGAACAGGACTCTGCACTTCTCATGAGGACTGCCATTAATATTGTGCCCAGCTTTCAGATATTGTTGCATATGATTTTTACTTAGGGAATATTTTTACCTGTCTCTTTGCAGTTTCCTTTGTGGTTCATTTTGAATTGGAATGAAAGGTGTGGATTTTTACTTCTAAAAATTGGCAAAATTTTCTAAAACTTTCTAAAAATCTGCAAAGCAGTGCAATTTTCTAGACTAATCTATCTGGAAACAGAAAACTATTCCTAAAAGAACCATCTGTTCCTGAACAGCAACATAAAATAGTAGGGTTAGTACCACAGAAATAATGTTTTGAGAAAAAGAAAAAACACCGAGTTTCTACAAAACCTCAACTTTTTATAAATAATGTGTTGGGGTTTATGTACTTTCCTTCCTCTCAAATCAAAGCAGCATTAAGGGAACCTTAAAATACTTTCTGTTTTTATTACATACACATTACTTTCTGTTGGTGTCTCTTAACTTGTTGGTGTTGGTCCCTGGGACGTGTAGTTTAGTTTAAATGCTCTTGCCTTCTCAACCACTATGGGGGAGACTCTTCACAACACTCTGTTCAGAAGGCTGTGGGCATACACAGCCACTGCTTTCCAGCCACACCACCTAACACATAGCAATAAAAATGCAGTGCAAAATAAACTTTACTCACTTCTTCCCGTTCACTGTGATTCCCGTCTCCTTCACCTCCAGGACCACTCCATCAATGGTGACAGTGAAGTAGATCAGGAAGCTGTTCTTGGCACTGCGCCTGATCTGAATGTTAAAGTCCTGGTAGCTGTCATTGCAGTGTGAAGCGAAGACATATGTGCAGGTTCCAGGAAAAGTAAACTTTACGTGGTCAAATGTATGGAAGTGAAAATTGCCCCAGGTGGCACATTCGCTCCTACTGACAGTGGAGACCTGGACTAAAGAAAAATCATAGTAGGGGAGCTTAGAAATCCACCCCATATGAGGTCCTTACCCTTTTTTGTTGAAAAACATTAAAGAGGAGATTTTCAAAGGAAAAATTATAACTCCTGGAAGATACTAGCCTGTGGGAAGCAGTTTCATCTCACTGAACTTTTGAAGTCCATGACTTTTGAAGTACAGAGATACCTTCCATGTGAGTAGATTAGCCCAGTCTCCTTTGAAGTTAACAGTGAGAAACAGAAGAGGTTCAGCTTTCTCATCTTACATATGTGCCTAGCAAGAAGATGCTGAAAAGCACATGCATCTCTCCATTGTCTAGAAAGGCTATGTCTATATTTATACTGTAGACATATTTTCACTGTAGATATGTGAAGTGGATGAGGAGAATCCCATTCTGGATGTCTAAATCTCATTTAACTCAGGCAAGACTTTGTATTGAGTGCTTTCTGGAGATATCACAGGTGGCATGAATTTACAGCAAAGTGGCAGCTGCTGATCTCAGTGGTTGAGGCCGCTACCAGTTTCAGCTGTTGGCTAAGAAATATTTGGTTTTCCTTCTCAACCAAACTCATGTTTTGGACCTCTAAGTTGTACCTCTGTCAAAGGTTTAGATACATAGTCTAAGTGCATATAAGACATTACTTCAGGAAGCAGTTTTCACAATTCACACCACTGAGCTTCACAAAGAAAACATGAATTACCTTGAATTAAATTATATATGCTTGCTACAAAATACTTTCAACATTTTTTTCTGAAAGAATGACAAATGAAATGGGAAAATTTCTTTGTGTTGTTCAGGTAGCATGTTTAGGAATATCAACGTAGCAAAATTCACTACAGAATAAATCAAAAAGAGTTACTCATTTATTCAGTGAATTCTAAAATCTTATTAAATGTTCTTGCCTAAGAATCAGCAGGGAAGAACTGAGAAATTCAGGTCCTTATGTTATAAATGTGCAGCTCACACAATCAAGTGCCCAGTAAGTCCTTGCAGAAACACCTTTTTAAAGGGACTGCTACTGTCATGGGTGGTTGCAGCACTGGAGTAGGGCAAATTAGCAGTTTTCTACACAGCAGCAAGGACAAATGAGAAAGTTTGGATGTCCTGGAAGTGAAATTGCTGGAACTACTAAGGCAGCAATAACTGGTACATCAACTGTGTATTAAGGAGCTGGGAAAGGTGTAAGATATTAAGAATCAAACCAGGAGGTAGCAATGCAGCAGACCACAAAACTGTGATTCCTGCTAATGCAGCATTTCTTACTGGTCAATCAAGCCTAGCTGGTGATATTGTCAGTATTTCTTCTATGAAGAATATGTGTGAAATGTGTTGAAAAGGGTGTCACCATCTTTTTGTTTTGTTTTTTGGTGAAAACTGCATCCAGAGGGTCTCCTCTTTAAGATTAGTCACTTAGGACATAAAACAGTTGATACACTACCTAGTAATTAAAGAAAAAAGGTAAAATTCTTAAATAGTTGACAATAAGGATAAAAATGTACAATGTTTAACAGTATCTGGCATGTCTATAGCTCTTACATGAATATGTTACACATTTTCATTTATCAATTCTATTTCTCACCTTTGGAGAGCCATATGAGTGCAAGTAATGCAAGAATTAAATTATTTTCTTACCTATCTGAACTGGTTCTTTGCCCTTGCAAAAACTCCAAATGAGGCAGAAGATCCAAAATGATCTCCCATTTTTTATTTCCATCTTGCCATGAAGTTGTAACTTGAAAATCCTTTCAGGGAAGTGTTTTTTCTTGGCTTATAGGCAGATTTTTATAGTCCAGGAGTTTGGCATGAGAACAAAACATCGATGGCAGGGTCCCTGAAAGGTGGAGCTTCATTAAATTTTCTTGCAGTCATTCATTATTAGCACCCAGAAAACTCCTCTCTTTCAGACAGGACAGGTATACAGTTCTTTCTTGCTTTATGGGGACAGAGAGTTGTCTGTTTCTAATTTCCCCCTTTGAAAATAGACCCCCTCATCCTTCTCTGATGGTTGTTATTTCTTTGACAGCAATGGTTTTCATTTTTTATAACATCTGATTAGTTACAAGCAATCACTAACCTCTTTCAGAGTTTTTCTCTGTTGCACACATCAGCAGAGTCCCTCAGCACAAGAAAATGTGTTTGTTGCCTCTACCAGCTTTAATGGCAATTTCTAAATAGAGCAAAAAGTATTATCAGGTCAGGCATAATGTAGGGTTTATTTAGAGTGAAATCTTTTGGCAGGAGGACATTGTTCTTTAAGAATTGTATCCAAAATTATCTTGCAGAAAAAGGCCAGATATACTGCTTCAATAGACCAGAAACAAATCCAAAAGTGCAAAAATTCTCACCTCAACTGGACAAATGGGATTTAATTTATTCTTTGTGCACATAGAGGTGGTGGATTCTCCAAATACCATTAAGGAGCAGTGTCCAAGTCCCATCACAATGTAGACCACAGTTCACTCCTTCACCACCTAAACTACACCGCTGAAAAAAGGTCCCTTGGTGCTCTCAAAGTACTTTAATATCCTACCACATACCCATAAAAAATCCAGTAAGCTCAGTCATGAGCTCTACAGCCCCTAGTAGGACATTCTGTCAGATATTTTGATAGCAGTAATTTTGGAGTGCCTTCTAGAGATTTACTTGCTTTGTTGACATAAACTGACCTTGCATTTCTTTTCCTCATCTGTGCCATGGGTGAACAGCTCCTGACAAGAGAGGAAGCCTCTCACCTAGACCCAGAAAATCAAACATGGGTAATAGACATTCCCACTCTTCCAGCTACTCTATCCCCTTTGGGAAAAGAGTAAAACCAGAGTGATTGCCAGTAGTTAAGTGGGCACAAGTACAGTTTAAGGTGGACATAGTTTTACCCCTTCTTGCAAGGCCTCAGGTCAAGCCTGCCCATTCATCCATTGGGGAATATGGATATGAATGCCTTTTATCTAGTTGGCAGGCAGCAAGCTGGGCCTTGGGAACAGGGTCTTGCTCACTGCTTTACCAGGCTTTGTGCTATTGCCAAAGTGAAGTGTCCCAAAGCTGGCCCACTGCTCCTGCCAGCTGCTGCCCTACACAGGTACAAGGTGCTTTGCAGAATTGCAGGTGACGGCTTCTGCCTGATGAAGATTTGCTGCTGCCCTTGCTCTAAAGAAAACTCTGCACCAGTGTGCATGATCATTGTGCAGGACATGAAACATGAGTTCGTGTTACCCCTTTGCCACTGCCCATGTCTCATTAATTCCATTGTCAGTCACACTTGAGGCAGGGCGCTACTGGAAGGTAGTTCTTGAAGCCCTGCCATTTTGGCTGGAATACAGAACCAACAGACTTCATGGCACTGGTGATGGCAGTCATGGACTGCTGCTGCTTTTCCTTTTGATCACAACACATCTTCCCTCCTGAACTCTGTCCAAATAGGTACAAAGTAAGCTAGGACAATATCTAGTAGATAAACTCAACCATAAGAATATGACATTGGAAATATGAAGATGATCTGAAATTGAATACAGTGAAATATCAATACTCAAATTCAACAGATTCCCCTGGTAATTTTCACATTGAATTCTTCTTCAGACCACAGAGCAGGGCCAATGGCAGGTGTTGGGAAAGGCTGTTAAGCCCAGGAGGAAAAGCATACAGGTCAGTAGACCACAGATACAGACTAAGAGGGGCTAAGAGACTAAGTTGAGGGTAAAGGTGGATAGATGAAATATATTAATTTTCCAAAGTCAATGCTAGTGTCAAAATCTGAACTCTGCTGAGATAAAAATCCATGTTTCTTCAACCACTGTCCTCTTCTTTTCCCATTCCCACCCAGGAAATCAAAGTACCTATTTCATTCATTTTGGTATGAGAGTAGAAGGAAGAATCAGACTCTAGGAGTGTGATTCCTGATTCTGGAAAAAAAACCCATTTATTCCCACTGAGTTGCACAAAAGCAGCAGGAACCCTGTAATAGCTACTTGACAAAGATAGCCTTCAGGTTGGAGTAGTCCTTTGATGACAAAGACATAGTGAGGTTGACCTCTACAACTTCCAGCCCTTTGTGTTCTACATGTGGGGTGATTCAAGGTAATGGGAGGATGGGCAGAAAGAATGAGCTAAGGTATGATTTCCCCCTTTAAGCCCCACTTAGCACTTAGGGGACTGGGAAGAACATGAACAGCACATGTTAAAACTGTTAAAGGAACGGACAGATTAAAACAAATGATTCATTGAACCAACATCCACTTATGCTCTACTCAGTAGAGACAGTCATCTGGGATCCTCCCCTGAGAAAAGCAAGAGCAAAACTGTACTCAGAGTAACGGGAAACCCAGTCCTCTTGCTCTGTACCTAGCCATTTTCTTACCTCTGCTTGTCAGCTCTGTCATTTGTGCCATTCCTTTTTGCCATTTCTTGGGGAGCAGAGTTTCTGTCAATGACTAGCCAGAGCTGCTGCTTCTGGTTTCTCCACAGATACTGCAGGCTACACTTCTTAGAAATCACTGTTTGCTTCAATCCTCTGCAGTGATTTCAGGGCTACTGACAGGGGAAGGATATTTGCATTCAAATGAAGTTTTTATATGCAAGCGTGGAAACACTGAGGTTTTCGGGAGAAATACATGGAAGCTTTTCAGAAGGAAATGCAGACTGACAGGGAGCTTACAGATTGTGTTGGTCACTTACCACTGAATCATTGCTATTGGCATGCAAGTTATAACTATTCCCCCTGCAGTGACAAACTGGGATTAATAACTCTTCCCTTTATTGGACCCTGCAGGATAAGAGGCCTTCCCTCTTCTGCAGCTGTATTAGCAAAAAGAACAATTCCTCTTGGCCCCTTTACAGCCCATTTCATGGATCATTTGCCATTAAAGGGTATGTGATTTTAGTAAATACAATAGGTAAATATTAACTCAGCTTCTTTATCACCACTGACTCACTGAAGATAAGCCATCATGAAGCTAATGTAGTATACCAGTGACTCACAAAACTGTATTTTTGCTACAAACTTGGTAAAAGACATGCTCGAATAGGACGTACCTGGTGGATTAATGTCCTTCATAGCCAGCCACTGTACTGATGTCTGGCAGTTGCATTTGCATCATATCCTTCTGTCAAAAGGTGATTCCATATGTGCTGTAAAGAGTTATGGCCATCTTGAATCAGTCCAAGCACTGGGAGGTTGAGCTTGGAAATCCTCTAACAATCCAGTTCATTTCAGGCAAAACTGGTACTGCTTCTTGAAATGAGTAGCCACTATAAGATGGTGTTTTACCATATGCCTAGAAAATAACTCTAGGGAAATTATGTGTGGTCTGCTAACAAAGCAATATTATCTAGGAAAACATTTCATTCGTCAGGCAGTTTGTGCCAATAATCCATATGATAAAAAACATCCAAAGTGATTTTGGCAAAATATTTTAAATAGCTGGTAGTTATAACAATCATTCATACATTCTAAATTGCCAGTAGAATTCGAGAACAACATGAATTATCTTTTTTAATCCTTTGCATGATATCATAGAATTCAGGAAAGTTACATTAAAGATTTATTTGATCTATCAGATTTGTGTCTACCACACAGTTTGAAACAGATGTCATTTAATGATAAGGTGATCTCTAGCAGGCAGTGGGAAAGGAGGGAATGGATATCTATCATTGATTGTCCATTAAAATACATGATGAATGCCTTCAGTATTTCAAATTTGGTAGGAGGTAGTTGAATGTTTTCTTACATTTTTCCTCAGAATGGACACAAAGCTCCTTAACCTCTCATCTTGCCATAGGGCTCCTTGACTTTTTGTGAACAAATCAAGGACAATAGTTATTCCTGTTTGCAAGGAATGAGTCCAGCTGCTCCTTTCTGTTTTTCTTTAAGAAGATGTAGATCTTTCAAAATCCACGTACAAGGAGTAATGACACGGCTGACTGGTGATTGTGCACACAGGTCTCTTTGACCTATTGGCACTTCCTCACGTAAGAGAGACTCCCTGTACAGAAAGTCATCTCATCAGGAGGTTGGGCCCTTGAGATTTTCTACTTGAAAAGTTTTTCTTTAAACAACCTTCCTGGTGGAAAAATATGGCGTAGCAGAACAAAGAGAAGCATATGAATTTTTTGCTTTAATAATTAGAACTTTTACGGGGTTTAGGCTAGAGCAGATTCTACCTCTTTTTAAAAAGCATTTTCTTATTTTCTGGGTGACAAGATAGTTCAGAAGAGGCCACTTCATGCTTAATACTGAAGTCTCTATTACCTTGAAATTACATGAAATTACATACCCAGTAACCTTATCCACCATGACTGAAAGTTACTGCAAGCCAAAAGAAAGGCTAAGAGATGGGGCAAGAAAACAAATTAAGGTGGGAATCTAAGCAACCTTGGCCTAGGGTTTTTTGTGTGGAAAGTAGAATTAGACACCCAGGAACTACCTGCCCTTACATTTTGCTCGGACTCCTAGACTTGTACTTTTAATGACAAGAATGATCATACATATCCCATAGATTCTGCAAAAAAAGGACAAGAAGTGCTCAGCTACATTAGTCCAAATGGACAGGCTATTGAAATTTAACTGCTCTGTCAGGTCACAGGCACTGTGTAAAGCCACATTCCTTGATCACTGTTCCTGTTGCCTTTTGTTACTGCTTAAAAGAAAGCTGCATGGAGCACAGGTGCTCCGTCTTGGTGCCAGATCTGTAATACTTTCTCTCTGCTTGAGTTTTCTCAAAGTCTTGGGGTAATGAAAACATCAGAGTGGTGGTTTTTACTGTTCTAGAGACTAGTCTGTGAAAAGAATTCAAGCATTTCATGTAAGAGTGCTGAAGAACTGGAACATTAAAGGGAATTCAGTTTGTATGGAACAGATTTTAGAAACATGAAGCTGAAAAAGAACTTACAGGATTTTCCATATTAGTGATGGAAATATGGATTAGGTAGCCTGTTTGGGCCTGTTTGAACCTTAGTCTGGGAGGTTACCAGTCAAGAACACAGGTGTTTGTGGCAGCCTGAAAAGTTAGATAATTTTGGAAATTTGGCCCTGCAAAAGGGTTGCTCAACTTTAAGAACTCATTCTGCCTTAAAATACCCCCCTACCCATCAAAGCTTCTGCTGGGAGGTGAAATTTCAGAAATTGTGTATCAATGTTGCAGTTATTTAAAAGTATTTCATATTTTGTCAGACCTAAAACTACAAGAATGTTATTTCCTATGATCTCAGAGTTTGTAAGTCTGTTTCTGTTTTTTTCCCAGTATCTGAGTTTGCTTTTCCAGACTAGTGAAACAGTGTATAACAAGCACAGTAACTCCATGATTATTTACTTAGGGCTTTGCCTTTTGCTAAAGACCTTTCACTGGGGCTTATGTGCAGAGTTGCATGTGCTTAGTTCAGTGAAGTGTGGTTTAGCAAAATACACTCCAATGGTAAACGCACTGAAAATTTTATCTTACCCTTCCCACAGCCCAAAATAATTCAATTAAAGAACATAGTTAGATCAGAAAAAAAAAGTAGTTATTAGATCAGAAGCCCCTAACTTGTATTATTTTGGGAAGAATTCTTATTGGTTTGCATGTGGTTTTCCCCCTCTTTCTGAATCCCATCTGCCTCACCTCAGATAGCTGCAGTGATTTTTTCCCAAATCTTCTGTGAACTCCTTTTTAACTGCAGATGGAAGTTCTCACTGTGTTGCTGAAGAGTCCTATGAACAACACTGAGTTTCCAGTGCATCTCCAGGTAACTACAAGGAAATTGTTTGAGATTCAAACTATCTCGGATGAGAAGACTACAGGTAGGAATGAAACCCATGTGATATTGGACAGCAGGAGCTGGCACCTTGGAGTTTTAGGTCTTCAAAGGCTGTGTGGCTGGAAGTCTTACTGGCCTCCCAAGAAAGCTTCCCCATTTTTCAAGACAAAAATTGAAACTGCTAAGTGCTGGGAGAGGAAGAAAAAGAAACAAAATAAAGAGAAACCCCTCACCATCAATGAACATAGATAGAAAGTCTGGAGGAGATGGGCACAGGACTCAGGAATGGAGACAAGACATGAGCTCTTGCTACTGCTCCCTTTTTGCTAGACTCCAGAAGACAAGGCAGTTCCTGGAGAATGGAGTAATTCTTTGAGGACAGAGAGAGTCAAGCCCACTCCTTTCCAGTACTAATGCTTTCTATGAAGCAGAAAAGGGTCCTCTGTGGTAGGTCCTGCCTGGAACACAATGGGATCAGAAAATTCCACAATCTCCTGAGTCTTTAATGGGCTGATATCACCCTTTCAGAGAGGGTGATGAGAGACATTTCCTCCGTTTTTTTCCTGAGTTTTCCAGAAGAATCTATTCTTGTGGCCTGCAGACCCAACAGCTCTTGCTTAGGAAACAAAATGCTTCCTGGGATCAGATAATACAGATCTCAATTTACTTCCAAGAGGGCTGTGGAGGGGACCAAAAGTGTTGCTCACTGCCACTACTACTGTTTGTAGGGATACACAGTTGAGGGTTCTTTCCTTTCTTTCTCTCCCAAATACTATTGGTGGATTTCTCCACTGGAGAAAGTTTAATCTGCTCAACTCTGTCATCCAGTTCCACTGGAAATGCAGGCGCAAATTGAACCACAAAGTCCTAAGGTGACTAAGAGTGCAGAACAGGGTGGAGGTTTGGCCTGGAACTGCCAAGCACTTGTAAGCAAGAATTCTCTGACAGTGTGTGCTTGTGAACCTGGTTATGGGCAGCATTGACCTGGCACTAAAACTGAGAAGGCTGCCATAACCCAGAGCACTGTGGCAAACACCTTGCATGTAAATTCCTGTCAGAATAATTTTTTTTCCAGTGCTTACTAAGAGCATATAAATATCTGTGGGGAGAGATCAGCCATTCATTTTTCTCAGAGATAAAACCCTCTGAATGGTGAAATAGAAACACCCTTTCGAGGCAGCTTGCTTTTTTGGTGTGAAGTGACTTTACATTCTCAGCCACAGACTGCCCTGCAGTGGTGAAGCCAGAATCTGCAGCCTTACTGACTTTCACCCAGGATCTTTAGAATTCCTCATTAAGAAATAGTTTGCTGATCACTAGAAGGGACAGAAAGAGCCTGTGCAAACTACAGACCAAATGAAAAATAAATGAAGCAAGGAAGATTTTATATTTCAGTGTAAATAGAGTGTGCAGCAAAATGCCACTCCTGACTGCTCATATTTTATCTTTTTCATAGGAAACAAGACAGATTTGATCACACCTTGTATCTGTCTCTGGAATTTATTTGCTGACTTCAGCCAAATTTAACTACAAAAGTGAAAATCTCAAAGTCGGCTAAATGTCAACAGATTTTGAGAAAAGCAGTTTTTGCAAAAAACTCAAGGAAATGTATGGTTCTAGTGTCAGCACAGAAATTGTCAGATAACAAAGAATCCACAGAGGGGAGTGACTTTGTAAGTACCCTGGGAGAAAACTCTCAGTCACATCTTACATTCAATATAGAGATAGAAATCCTTAGAAACCTGTACTAAAGCAGAAACTGGGCTTCATTAATTTTGATGCTTGCTCTGTAAACTGACAAAACTTCCTTCTTGTTAGATCAGCTACCACTCCAACTCCAGAGAAATCTGCTTTCCAATCATAGTATTGTAATGCTAAAAAAAATGTGGAGTTTCAATTTCTGCACATCCTGATCAGTCTTATAAAAAGGCAGAAATCTTATCTGCCGTTTAAGCTGCAGCATATTTGATAGATTACTAGTAGCAAAAAATGGAGCGACCAATCCTCTAGGTAGCAAAGATGCCCGTTTTGAGGCTGGCTATTGCCAATAAAGATTTCATTAATGAAGACAAAATAAACCAAAAGCACTTTTTTTTTCACTACAACAGGTGTGGTTTACCCTAATTGTATTCTAAGATGATTCAAGAGAAATTAACATCTTCCAGTTACCAGCTTCAGCTCCCCTTACAAGAAGATAAACAGGCAGTCCCTTAGATATGTCCTTTGTTGTGAAACACACGAATATCTAAAATGGGTATTGCTTTCCATTTTCTGCAGAGAAGGCCTAGGATTACTAGCTTAGTGATGGGCACCTGTTTTGAAAATGTTGGAATTTGGAGAGCTCTTACTACAGTAGTAACTAGACGTTCTGAAAGCACTGTGAGTGAACTTCACATAGCTGAGGGGCTACCTCTTTAGTGAAAATACATAATTGAGATGAACTGAGACAGTTCTAACATACAGAGGCCTGCTAAAGTAAGTTCTGGTGCTGAACTAGAAGCTTCTTCGAATCATCTGAATAATTTCATGATCATTATTCATCTTTGCCTTTGTTCTGGCAGAGAGCATCATCTTCTCTCTCACCTTATAGACTGGGTCTTTTGAACAGCATAATCTGATCAGCTTTTAAGGAGCCAGGAGTAGATACCCCCAAAATTTAGGAAATCACTTGACTTCCTATAACTTCTCTCTTCAACCTCAAACTCATCAAGAGTGTACAAGAATAAGTACAAAAGCCATGCTTTTTGAGATGTGCTTTTAATCATTCACAGAAAAATAAGCAGATTTGAAAAGGACCCAAGAGGCTGTGCACTTGTAAGAATACAAGTTTGTGTTCTTATTTTGTGCACAAATAAATAGGGCACTGACAAATTAGTTAGAGAACAAACAGGAGGCAGTACTGGGAAAAGTAAAGTTCAAAAGTAGTCAAGGAAGGTAAGAATGGTTCACAGTCCTTTTAGTTAATGATGCCAGGGTTTTTTTGCCTTCATTTTGATGTTAAGCTGATGGCCCTCTTGATCCGGTCCAGAGAGCTTGCCTTGTCATTTTCTTCATTGTTCTGCAGCTCATTAGACTTTGGCCTGCTGCATTCAGTGTCCTGACAGCTGCAGCTCTCCACGTAGACATACTTGTGTGACATTGAGTGCCCACCGGGGCATCTCAGAACCACGTGCTTCTCGGTGGTCTGTGTTTCTCTGCAGCAGGAGCAGCTGTGGTCCATAGAATTGGCCTCAGCAGAGTATCTGTTAACATGCAAAACAGCAATGTTACTCTGTGCCAGAAGTCAATGTACAGGAGAGAATGAAATCAGGTACAGAACTCTCGTGAGAAGAGCTGCAGTTGTGGCTAATGGAAGTGTTAAGCTCTCTGACAGAACACTGATTATAAAATGCATAACCCAATCAGGGCAGTGTTAACATGAAGGGGAAGCAGCGGCTCTTTCTGTTCCTGTCTCACAGCAAAGTATTTTTTGCAGCCTTGTGTTCATCAGCTTCCTAAGCACCATTCCTAACCTGAAGAATCTGTCAATATCAGGCTATAAACTGTGACAACATCCTTCTTTTTCTTGTATTTGGTAGAAGCAATCACAGCAAGACCCTGAGATGATCAGGAATTTCAAAATACTAATAAACTGCCTGGCTTCTCAGAGTTCCATGTGATACTAAAGATAGTTTTCATCCATGTAAGGTACATTGTGGCAGACTTAGTGATAGGAAGTAAGTGACAGTTTCTTTGGAGAGTTAAACACTGTTTTTCCAGTGTTTTAGTAGCTCACTACCAGGTGTCCTACTAACCACTTCCTTACAGCCACTTTTCAATATATTCTCTCATTTCAGAGAAAAATGTACAGTCAAGTTACTCTACTAACACCTCACCTAAAGCATTCATTTTCTCATTTCTTCCCTGTAAAAAAATTATGCATATTTGAATCTTCCTTTAAAAGATTTATATGTATTTTAGTTTAGGAGTTAACTATTGAAAAGCAGCTTTTCCACTTCCGGTTGTCAAGTCTGGCTGCTCTCTGGGCTCATTCTCATTATAGGAAATAAACCATGTTCTTTTGTGACAATTTCTAGCCTAGGTGGTCTGACACAAAGCCAGTTCTTAGTGGATGAATAGGTCTTATCAGAGCTGTCTGAATCCAAAGACAATTTAATACACTTTTCTGCTTTGCATTATGACAAATCAACCGGTCAGTCACAGATTCCATTATTTTATGTCCTTGAATCAGGAAGCAGATAGTTCCAGGTCTTCTACAATTGTGTAGTCTACTATTTATTGTTCCTTTTATACAAACAAGCTCAGTGTTACCAGCTCATTGTCTGTTACAAACTCATTGTCTGTTGAGTTTACTTACAGCGAGAAGGTTCCACATGTTCCTTCACATTCAGTCAAGTCGACTCTGTCCACGGAGCGGCAGCCACGGTAGACAATGAAGTCTTGTCTGTGGCGCACAGAGCACGGGGTGCGGCTGTCCAGAGGGGCACCTACAGGCAGAGAGCAGAAAATGCTTTCAGTGAAACAGATCCAGAAATCCCTCACACCCCAGCATTCCCTGGGCTTCACTGGTGTGCTCAATTGCCTTAAGTGGTCTTTCTGCTGCAGCTTAAACTTCTCCAGAGAGATTGGACAGTGAAGACTTGGAATGACAAATATAAATATAAAAGTATCTATTTAAATACAAATTTATCTGGAAAATGGGCTGATTTAAGAGGACAATTCATTCTCTGTATTATTGATTCAGATACACTGGCATACTTACAGGTTCTGCAACAACCGTTAGGTAAGAACGAAATAGTTCCCTGAAAGAAAAAAGAAACAGAAAAAAATTACATTATATCATTTTTCTATATTAAATAGGCATTAAGGCAAAAAACTGAGGAGAGCAATCCATCAATGGCAGGAAATAACCAGTGAAAACTGTGACATTGATCTAAATAAGGAAAGACAACATCCTCTGCCCAACTTGAAATCTATCGATTTACAAAGGACTGTGAAAATAAAACCAATTCTTTGAAGGAAGTCTACAGTTAACATCATGCAATTTTTCCTCAGAAGCAATTCCAGCAAATGGTTTCTCGGAGTCCTCTGTATTTGAATAGGTACTATGCAGGTGTTACTGGCAGTCTACTGACTGAATAGCTTGTGTTTCTGTGACATCCAAGGAAACCTGGTTCTTGCTGAAACAGAGCTCCAAACAAAGCAGTCAGCAAAGATTCAGCATGTCAGTGTTGACCAGTATTTTGGCTACTGAGAGACAGCTACCAGTTATAAACCTTGAATTCTCACCCAGGTATCTTATTTTATACCCTCTAAAGGGCTGTGCATAGATGCATCTGGAACTTTTGCCCTTAGGACTGAGAAATTATGACAAAAGGCCATTAGAGCTAAATTTTACTTTTGTTGTTAGATAGACGGCCAAACTAAACTGAAGTAATCTATGTATGGAGTAGAGGGTAAATTTTCCATTTTTACTTACAGGTTTGCAGCTGTCCTCATTGAATGCTGGACAGGTAATCTCTGATGTGGAAGCAATAAGCTGGTTGTGGACATCTACACAGCTATAAATGGTGCAGTTGTTGTGAGGATCATTTTTAAAGTCTCCAGGCTGCAAGTGAAATGCATAATGTAATAAGGAAAGCTGAAGGGAGCTCAAACAGAAATTTTTTTGCCCTCTCATAGTGACTTTCTTCTTGTCTCCCAGTCAATTATTTTTAGGTTAAAAGCTATTTGAGATACAGATCATGACATGTATTGCAATATGCCATACATGGAGAGAATTTCAGTTTATGATATTTTCCTCGAGAAAGAAAATTGTCTCTAAAGTACATAGAGTACCTTAACAAAATCGTCCATGCCAATAGATTTTGCCTTCAAAAGCTAGACTGTTTTATGTTAATTAAGAAAAACCCAAAGCCTTCATCCTACTAGGGCAATAGAATTATTTCATATGCAGGCTTTAATAGTGTTTTTCAGCATACAGAAATCATATAACATAGAAAAGCCCAAGCTTCCAGACACTGGAAGAAAAACCCTTCCAATGGTATTGGATTTCTCATTCCAGGAATGGCCTTACAGATAATTTTATTTCATGAGATCTACCATCAGGTCAAAAAATTGTAGCTAGGTTTTGCTTTAGATGAGATTTTGATCTTTCAGGTGCAAAGTAAAGCCTTGTTTCTGGCAAGGAAATGTCCCCTTTCTGGAACTGGGAACTTTAGATATTTGGTGGAGAAAGAGAATAGATAGAGTATACTTACACTCAAGATGAGCTCAGAATTGTCTGATGTGTGTATAATACACTTGGTCTGCACACATTTTCCACAGCATTCACCTTTCACTGGTTTAATTTCATATCCCTAAAAATTAAAATTAATTAATTAACTAAATTAATTAAAAACAAGAGCACTATGATAGCTGAATTTTTGAGAAATAAATGAAAACATACTAATCCATTAATTGATTACACTTTGAAGTGCACTCTGGATTTGTGCCTTTTTTGTGTTCCAGCAAACAGAAGACAAGTAATAGAAGCAGGTTATAAATGGAATAAATTAAAGCACTAGAATAAATATGCATAATAATTAAATATCACTCCACATAGTGATCTACAGAAATTTCCCAGCTAATTCTGCCAGTGTGAATGGAATGCTGACAGTTACACAGTGAATCTTGGGCAGTAGATTGCTCAAAGAACTGTTGATATCCATGCTGGTGTTGGTCTCTGGGTTTCAACTCTCCTTTGCTTAATACCACTCATTGATCAAACAGGTGTTCATACATATGGGAATTTTGGGGTCTTTTGTTTCTTTAAGTTTGCCACTTACTGGTTGACAGTATGTGTTGCAGGGGACACGTTCACAGGAGATGATATTCAGTTGAGTGCTGACGTTAACATCATTTGTGCAGAAACAATTCTGACACTTGTCAACAAAGACTGAGGAGTTGGGCTACATATTTAAGGAAAAAAATCACATATTACTGGGATATTACATGTTTAACAGACATCTGTAAATGAAGCAATGGAAAAGGAAAAGAACTGTAAAGACAACTGGAAAGCTATTTGGCTAGCCATTTATGAAGGCAACATTTTAATACTGAATATAATTTAATGTGTGTCTTTATTGAAGTCCTGTATAGCAATGACAAACTCTGATATTAAAAGAACAGGTACAATTACTAAACCCAAGAGAATTTATTAGAAATCTAGGTTTAGTTAGAATAATACTTATTTATATGTCTTTTAACTGCAATAATGTGGACAGTAAATGTGGACTGACTTTTTTAAATTCCAGCACAGTTAACCTAACCTAACCTAACCTACATACATGTAGCTCTTCAATTTCATTCCTACACAGGAAACTTTTCAGAAGAGGTTTAGGCTGTGTGAAATTGATAAACTTCTGACAGAAATTTGAAAATTTCTAAAATATTTGTTGTACTGGTTAAACTTTTCCATAGCACTTTTGATCAAGTACACTAAGTGTTTTTTAAGCATTTTTAGAAGACTGTTGAAACAGGAACTTACCAAGAACTCAGCATTCTCGTGTACGCAAACCCCCTTGGGAACTGTTAATAAGCAAGGAGTTAGATGTTTAGATGGGAAAAAAGAATAAAAAATGTCTTCAACCCACTCTAACCAGCATAATTTCTTCCACAATGAATCACAATTCATATGGTTATTCCCCAGTTCTGGTATGAGATAGGATATGTATAAAGTATAAAAACTAATACTGCATGTACAAGAAGGGACAAAGCTTTGTCCCAAAATACATGGTCCAGTCCATAGCCAAGAATGTCCTTGTTTCAGTTACCAAGAACTGTAAATCTGTCTTCTGCTGGGGATGCTTCTAGACAGTTTTTGCTAGATTAAGCTGAGACCATCATCCCAGTTAATTCTGTAACTGTTATTACATGTATTTATAAGCAGGAAATTGAACTCGAGTCATTTGAGCTATATCTGATTTCCTATAACTATAGCACTAATAGCCAATTTTAATAGTAGTGCATTTGTAGAATCTGATTGTGTTTAAAACCTTTTTCAGCAGGCATACAGCCTCATCATGGGTAATGCTAAATTATGTAATAAATAAAACTGTGAGGCTATTCATTATAATATGTTTCCAAAGGACTTACCACATTGGTATACAGGACAGCACTGACCACTGGGAATATAAGAATGAACTTCGAATCCCAGTGAGCACTTGGGGGCTTTAGCTGTGCACAAGCTTGTATTGCATTCTGAGGTGAAAAAAAACAACAACAACAGAAAAAAAGAATAAGCCAGAAAGTACACTAAATCACAGCTATTAGAAATAAGCACTTATTAAAGCTCTTAGGATGAACTTTCCATTGCTAGGAAACAGTCCAGATTCTCTTCAAAGAAACAAATTGCAGATAGGGAACATTTTTTTCCTCATAAATCCAGGCACTGGCTATTGGGTGCTGTATTAGTTTATGAATTTTTTTCTACTATGCAATTATCCTGTGTTGATAAAGTATCACCATTCTATGCAAAGAAGTAGAGACCTCCTACTCTCTCCAGGATTTTAGGCAACTGCTGGAAAATGAAAGTCCATGGAGAATTCCATAATCTCTTTGCATTTTGCTTAAATAAAATGTGCCCCTGAATACAAGAACTATAGCTTGAGGTATGATGAGTCCCATAACTGTAAATTCAGTTGTACTGAATCACTTCAATATAAAAATGTATTTTCCCTAGCACTGGGCATGTTGATTTTAAAAAGCATGAGGAAAGATACTATTTTGTGACTCCCTGCTATAGATCTCTGTTACTAAGGTAGCTCAGTCATTTTTCCTTTCTATTTCCAAGAGGTATAGAAAGACTAGAAACAAAAGTATAAACTCACTGCAAGTGGAAAGAGGGCAGCAGGAGTCTTTAGGATTGACTTCAGTGACCTCATAGAAGCCTTCTCCATCACAGGTGACCTTCTTTTGTTCACATATGTGAGGCTTACACACAATGCCATGTTCACCTTCCAGGCAAATACAGTCCTGACAGTCCACTGTAAACTCTTCCCCAAACTGCCATTGAAAAACAATAAAATGAATGATTGCATAGTAACCAATTAAAAGGAACAGAAGTAAAATCAGGAATACAAAGTTTGGAGATGATAAAACAAGATTGTGTCAGTGGAGATCACTCTCCTCTCCCCACCCAAACTTCTACCTGATATCCAAAAACATACAGCATCCTACCTCTCTTGGTATCATATCCACTCCGACACAGCCTGGAAAATACCAAAATAAATTTCCATTACCAGTGGAATATATAACAGGAGGCATCTCTACTATACATTGTATGAGCACTGCATACAGTCAAAACTATGTTGCATACATGTAAGAAAGTGAAGAGGAAACAAACATGCATCCAAGTGAAGCAGTAAAACTCACCACAGGTTTTCACACAGACATCCACACCAGAGTCATACAGCATGGTTCCATTAGGACAGAAACAGCCTTCCACTTGTTTAGTTGATGTGTTGTTCTGTCCTCTGTGAGACAAAATGGACAGAGGAACACCATTAATGTTGTAGGCACATACAGGAGGATTATGCCAAATAACCTTTCACTGGAAATACAGTAGCAAATAATCTGCACATTTTTGATTGGAGGTTGTCGGTGTCTTGTGTTTGATATAGTCAAACAACAGAAACAGTTCAGGCACCCACATTTAGGGTCAGCAGAACAGTGCTAATAAATTTGACAGTCAGTTTAAGATGTGAGAGGAGGATGATTTTTCACCTGTGCATTAGATATGACTGAATAGTTGTACAAGCTATAACTAACTGCGAAGGAATTTTTTACCTTGATTTGCAGGTCATCTCTTTAATAGGACCACATGCTCTGTATTCTTTACCTGGCGGACATTCGTGAGCTGGAATGGAAGAACAAAAAGGAGGAACAGCTCAGTAACTATATCATATAAAAGCCATGTGACCTTTTGCCAAGAACTTAAACACTGTTTACTCATTTTCCTATGTATCCATGACAATCTTGAGAAGCAAAAAGGAAAAAATCCCAGATAGACTCATATCTCTAAAAGGAATAATTTCGTGCAATTTAGTGACAGAGATATAGTACTGTACTTTACACTAAGGTGATACGTCTTGATTACAATTTTTTTTCCCATAATTTCAGTCTCTTTTTCAGTTCTCAAAGGGGAATGTCTTCCTTCCCTTTGAGCTCTTACTACAGATTAAAACCCTTGTACATGTCACAAAATAGAGAGTGATCTGCTGATGCCTGCCAAGCATAGAACTGCCTGCATACAAAAAAGTATGTACTGATACAGATGTTTCTGGCACAGCCAATACATGTATATTTTTGCAGGCCCATTCATTATTTCCATTGTTAAAAATGTTACCTGCAAAATTATTTAAAGAGAGCAGCTGCTGTGATTTATTGGTGCCTTCATTACTCAGAAAGCAGATGACATTACTGCTGAAACAGTTCCACATAATCTTCCTTACTAATTCAAGATGACTAACCACATACTTACAGCATACACCATTGGTGTGTTTTCTCCAGTCAATGCACATGCCTTGATCGGCACAGGTGGCAGCATAGATCTGCAGACTTGAGCATTCCAGGTCTAGGTTGGGAAGTACACAGCTATCAAAAACACAGGCTGCATAGTACTTTTCAGGTTGGACAAATGCATGGCATGGCTCGAACACACTAGAAACAGAAATATTTATCATTATTAGTTACTGAATGATCCATATATGTTTCAATGTGCTTAACATGTTATGATGTGGCAACAGTGGATGTGGGAGATTAAGGAGATGTGGATGCAGACTGTTGATGAGAGAATTGTGCTGAGAGCACTTATCCAGATAGTAACATTCCAATATATAAATAGTCTTCACTCACCTACAAAACACTTAGACAGCAATGTTTTGAGTCCAGGAGCTGTATATTATTGGGTGCAACCATGTGCTATCTCTTTAAAGTGATTTTGATTTTTTTTTTCATTTTCAGTTCTGACATGGTGTTCTAAAAATTAAGATCTTTCTTTTCAGTCAGACTCTGATTTTTACTAAGTAAAAGTGGGAAATGGAAAGAACATGGGACAAGGGAGGATAGAGAGTGTAGAAGAATATGGGAACATCAACAAAGGTTAATGTGACAGCCAGGGGGCTGAAAGAAACTGTCAGCAAAAAATAAAACCCAGAAAAAGTGAAAGGAGTAGAAGCAAACCATAAAGATACAAGAAATGGAGCAATAGTTAGAAACACTTTCCATTGGTAAATTAATCCTAAAAGTTCCATTTGAATCAAAGACCAAAGGCTTGTAAAAGCAAGAGGAATGTTACCTTCCCAAAAGAAGCTCACAGATGGAAGATTCTTTGCAAGGCTGTATTGGTGTTGTGCCGGGTGAACCTGTAGGAACTAGGCCTGGAGAGCACTGTGGTTTGGATGGATCAACAACTTGCCAGTGATCTGCCATGGTTTCACAGTTTGCTGCAATGTTTCCATTTGGCAGCATGCAGTCATCTGCCGTGTTGTTATTGCAAGTACCTAAGGGTGGTAAGTGGAAAAATAATTCACTCACAGATTTGTTAGGAAATTCCATTCATCTTTGCAGCAGGACTGTCATTGTGGTTTTCTGAGAGTGCAAAAATTGGAAGAGTAAGCCTTACCACACTGTCCCTGGGTGTTGTTGCCAAACAGGCTGTAGGGCATTCTGATAGAAAAGGACAAGCCATTGTAGGTCACATTCATTTTCAGCTCAGGAATTTCCACAACACGATTTATGCCTGACTCATAGATGCTTACACCAAACTTCTTATAAGGCAAAGCCACAAGCTGGTTGTTTACTGTCACCTAATAAATAAAGGAAAACAGAAAAGAGGCATAAATTTAGTTTGACTTTTCAAAACAATTGACTGTTCCTTTGTTTTGCAGAGAGAATGTAAAGGTAAATAATATCCTTTTAATTTGTAACAAATGTTCCTGTGTTCCTTTACTTACTGGAAAGTCAAACTTTTCTTCTCTGAACCACAAAAAGCCCATCAACCTCCGACAAATGAGGCTATAAATTCAAGGTTTAAACCAGCTAAATCTTAACACTCAACAGAATTACTAGAGCGACTATGGCATCAAGGAGTCCTCCTGAAAGTGGAATATAAAATTCTCCTAAATTCATATGGTATGAAGTTTTAGGTTTCTTGGCATAAAAGGTACATGCTTATAGGAAAATTAAATAACAGAAATAAGACTAAAACTGTATTACTTATTCAAATACCCTAGCCATGGTATACCTGTGAAACTAACACTACTACTTTCACTCAGCAATTGGAGATTTCTTTGCTTTAGAGAAAAAAAGAGGTCTAAATATTGTAAATTTTCAACAATATGTTGCAACCCAACTTGCAATATTCTCACAGTAATGTACAAAAATAAACCAAACGGTAAAAAGCTACAAAAAGCCCCAAACACTTCTCACTAATTTTGAAGCCTAAAAACTCTGATATCACATTTTTCAATGGAATAAACATATAGCTGCCCTATTCTGAAAAATTAAAAAGGTGACACAACTCAAAGCTATTAATGGTACTTTTAAAAAAATGCTTCAGGTCAGCACTTTATTGTTATGTCTACCTTACATTATCTCATCCCATTCCACATTGTTTTCCTTCATTAGATTAATGCTAATTGTTAATGCTATAATTATTTTATATCCTTAACTCTTAGCAATTTGTGCACACTTGTGTATTTACGAGAGACCTGCAAAGATTTGAGATTAAAAAGACAAGAGTTGTAGAATTTTTCCCCCCGGCATTCAGAGTAAAAAAATGCTGTGAAGTGGTCCTTTGAAGTCCTTTGAAGCACTCCAGTTTTATAATCTAAACTGTTACTGAATCTAAAACACAGAAGAATTTTTTTCCCCAGACCTTGTTAATATCATTATCCTGTTGATGCAGTATTAATATCTGAATCAAGAAATCAATGTTATCATTCTTTAGTACCTCTACTTGTAGAGTATTTGGTTGTGCTGTTGTTAGCCTCACTTCCTGAGTCTCGTGTCTCACGATGAGTGTTCGAGGACAGGACACTACATCCCGTGCATCACAATGATAGTTATCAATGTAGACACCAAAGTTGTCGACTTTCTTATTGATCTCTTCCACAAGGACATATGTACAATTCCCTTGATAGCTGTAGTACAATCCATCAAAAGTCATGTAATGTGGATCTCCCCAGCCAGTGCAGTAGCCTAAAAAAACATACAGCTAAGTTAGGCTCTTATGGCAACATACAAAATCATATCAGACTACAAGCGAAATCTGTAGATGTGGGAAACACCTCTGTGAACTTTGGATGTTTTAATTTTAATAAAGTGAACATGTCAATGCATGAGCTCATTAGCTAGAAGTCATCATAAAAAACAGGCACTTTCAATGCACAGTTCATCTAACATTAATGACAGACAGCTGAGAATAGGATTAATTGTAACATAGATATATCTTTACCAATGGTCTGAACAAGTAACATATATATATATATAGGCATCTAGCCTATCGATGTCTGCATCTAGACATTTAAATCCTGCTTTGGGAGACCAATTTACTCTACTATCACAACAGTTACGTAGTAATAATGGCAACTTAAGCAAATCTCTCATTTAGATAAAAAGAATCAACAGAGCACTCTACCCATCACCCGAATCACAGCCTTGCACGATACTTGGTCCCTGATAAATATTGTTGGTCTTGACAATAGTATTGTTCCCTCAGGAGATTAAATATTCAACAAAATATATACTTACAATCACACTCCCAGTGCCAACAGCATCCATCCTCATCAATGACTGGCACAGGAGACAGTCCATTGGTACACGTTGGTTTTGGAGGTGGATTGCAGATTACTGGAATCACCTGGACAATGTTGTCTTCTATACATATTGCCTTAGTGCAGTTACAGAGCCACCATGACTCACCTTGCTGTGTTTGAAAAGAGAGGGGGAGGGAGGAGATGGAGACAAACCTTAGGAAGCAGTGAGACTGACAATAGTTATGCCTGAATATCTTCTTCAGTTTTCTAAAAAGCTACATGTCTATTGATAAGATTTCCCCCACCAGAAATCTGAAAATAGGATGGAAGTGCATCAGTCAGCACTATCTTGGTCTGCAAGATAAAACAACTGAGAGCTGCTAAGTGAAAAGCATTTTCACTTACAAAAGTCAAGTCAGTAAACCAAAATGGGAATTGCCTTTTCTAGTTTCAGCTATCTAAGAAGTGAGATGTTTCATCTAATCTCATCACCTTAACACCCTCTCTAAAGAACAGTGAAAGACACTGATCAATATGAATGGCTAATATATTTAATTCACTTGAATGCCTAGAACAGATTAATAGCTAAAGCTACAGTGAATGCAAATAGTTCAGAGAAAAATGTCCAAGGTGATTATGTGCATGCATTGTGATTGCATGAGGTTTTTTCTTCTTCTACCAGTTTTTCATCCATGTATAATTTTTTATTCCTGCAGATCTACTGAGCAAGTTGGTAGGCATCTAAACTCTGAGGAGACTTTAGAAATGCACAAGACACTAACTTGTCTGTGTCAGAGGTGGAGGATTCAAAAAAAAGAAAAAAAAAAGTCTGAGTCAAATTTCACAAGCATTTGAATGCAGTGATCTGTTTCACAGTCCTCTCCTGAAACCAGTCTGTGAACAAGTATGATTCATTCCAAACTCAGACAAATTCAGCCCTGTGGATTTTTGTTGGGCTGTGTAAACACAGAAGCAACTTTTACCCACTTTGGACTTATTCAAAAGCAGAAATAGAAAAGATAGCTTAGCACCATTTAGCTCTTGGTTTCCTCTTCATCAGAGCTATCCTACAATAAACACAGAACTGTGATCTAGTTCCTTGCAGAAAGCTTTCTAAAAATTATCCTCCAATAGCAATATATAAACTGTAAATCAAATATCATTAGAAGTCCTCCTGATGTCCAAGAAAACTAAACAAACAGAACAGACTGATGCTACCTTTCCTATCCAGATTAATGCCTACTCTAGGTTACTAACATTGAAGCTATGTGTCTACTCTCCATCCAAAGCACAATGAAAGCATGGAATCTACTCACCTCATAAGATTCATTAGGGAAAATAGTACAAGTTTTTTTAGTTGTTGGTATTAGACCTGTAGTTGTACTTGAGCCATTAACTGGAGGAGTTACACTGTGTGTAGAACTTCTTGAAGTGGTGACTGCAGTTGATGTTGCAGTAGGCCCAGATGTAGTAGTTGAGCCAGGGGGAAGGGTGGTGGAGGTGGTGGTTGCGTTGACTGTGGTAAAAGTACTAGAGGTGGTTCCTGAAGTGGTGGTAAAGCTTTCTGTTGGAGTAGTACCAGAGGTGGTGGTTGACACAAGGTGGGTTGATGTTGTTGGAGTAGTAACAGTTGCAGAGGTTGTCCATGGGGTACTTGTTTCTGTTCCTACTGTGGTGGTGGAGGGAGTGGACACTGACGGTGTGGGGCCTGAAGTGGTTATCTTGGTGGTTGATCCTGTTCGAGTGAATGGAGTTGTTGATATTGGTAGTGTTCCTGTAGGGCTGCTTGGTCCCGAGGTTGTGGTGGTGCCAGGGCTGGAAGTGGTGGGAGATGATCCTGTTGGAGGGCTTGGGGTCCTGGTGGTAGTGGTCTCATAAACATGTGTTTCTGTTACTGGTGTGGTGCTGGTGGACCTTGAGGGTGTGGGGCCTGCAGTGGTTGTCTTGGTGGTTGATTCTGTTGTTTCAGTGACTCCAGAGGTGGTAGCTGTCACTGGGCTTGTTGACACTGGTGATGTTGACTGTTGACTAGTGGTGCTTGCAGTAGGCGTACTTATTTCTGTTGTTCTTGTTGTTGGCAGTGGGGTAGCTGAAGGAGTAACTGGAGTGCTTGTCTCTGTTGGTATCTCTGGTGTCTCTTTAAGACAGAGAGAATACAGTATTTTAAGTAGGGAAATTGCATTTTCTTCCTAATGTCATCTCATTTTCTACTAAGCATATGTAGCTCAACAAGCCTAAGCATAGGGTCTTTAGATAGAAATAAAGCAGAAATTGTTTATTAGTGGTTTTTGCATCACTGAGGGATTATTAACATTGCATAGGACACATCGATATAAACATTTTAACAATCAGTGTCAGAGGGAACATCTTCTGCAGTGCTAAAACTTTATATTGCTGAGAGGAGTTCAGCAGTCCTAGATCCAGGGAAATCCACTAAGTAGATCAATGAACTCTGATTAATACTGTATTGCTGTCATATTATATTGTATGGAAAGACCATTATTCCCTATGCTGCTTCTCACAGGCCAGCCTCAGAGCCATCTATATGTGTTTTTTTAGCAGAAGTGACATATGGTAGAGAGGGAAGCACTGTGTACCTAATAAGGGTGCAGTAATAATGCTAGAGGAATTAATAGACACTGGTTCTGCTCAGGAAGCCCACAAGGACAGTCCTTCAACAAAAATGAATTCATGTTTGGGTGAGGACAGGCAAACTACTTCACATACTTCATCTCCGTTACAAGAGGCAGATGAACTGGGACAGTAGGGGATATGACATTGCTGCTGAAAGGTTAGCTGGAATGTTTTTGAAATATAATCAACTACATTAGTGCAGAGTACAGAAACTAAAACACATTTTAAGCTCCCAATTAACCCCGCTTTCTAAAACCAGCAAAGGACATGAAATCCTGGGAATTACTTATTGCTTCTGTGGGTGGAGCCGTTGGAGTTTTGGTGGTAATAATTTCAGGAGTTGAGATGGTAGATGGGTATCCAGGAAGAGTGGTGGTTGTGCTCGGAGGGCTGGTGGTGGTGGTGCGAGTCTCTGGCGGCAAAGGAATGGTTGTTGATTTTGATGTGCTCAGTGTGGATGGAGGTGTGCCTGTTAGAAACAGCAGAGATGGAGAAAACGGACAAAGGCACAAAGGCATCAGTGGGACTCAATAGGAACTGAACAGAAGCTGCACATGAAGCAGCTGGTACAGAGCTAGAGAGGTCAGCCTACGTGGCACCAGCCCTTCTTTTCTGGCCACAAAAAGCACAATATTTGAAATCCATGCACTTAGGCACATGTCAGCCAAAGACCACAGTTCACAGAAAGTCACAGTCTGCAGAGTGAAACTATTCCCTAAAGTACATTCATCCTTCTACATCTATAACAGCTGACAAGCATTAGCACTGACAGGGCAAAGGAACAGGAAAGACGGAGGAAGATCTACACAGTTATGTCAAATCAGTGCCTAAAATGCCAGTACCAAAAAAAACCAAAGCCACACCACAATTGCACATATGTCCAGTGCATATGTTCTGGCCAGCTGAGGGATGAGGTCAAGGAGCAAAAAAGGCAAGATTTCCCATCAGTTCGAGATCTCTGTAAGCTAGGCAGCAGCGTGAAATTTCTCCTTGTAAGGTATTCTGTCAGAGAAGCCAAGACCTTTTCTCCAGAACCCCAAAACCTTGTTCCTTCTTAAACAGCCAGTTGAAAGGCAAGTTTTAAGTAAAGACTGCTCCAGGGACGCTCTGCAGTTACACCCATCCCTCTGCAGTTACACCCATCCCTGATCCCACTTAGAGGCACAATTTGAGATGCTCAAGTACTTTGAGAGCAACCACGGGAAGGTAACAAAAAACAGCACAGGCCAGAGAATTACCTGGAGTTGGTGTGGTGGTGGTGTATGTTGGTGTTGGTGAGGATGTGCTTGAAGTAGTTGAGGTGGGTGTTGGTGATCCAGTAACAGTTGTGGTTGTGCTCAGAGGACTGGTGGTGACAGGAGTCTTTGGTGGCGAGGGAGTGGTTGTCGATTTTGGTGTGCTTGGTGTGGATGAAGGTGGGACTGCTTGAAACAGTAGGGACAGAGAAAATAGACAAAGGCACAAATGCATGAGTGGGACTCAATGTTAACTGAACAGCAGCTGTGCATGAGGCAGGTGGCACAGAGCTAGAGAGGTCAGCTTAGAACAGCAATGGTCCCTAGCACCAGCCTTCCCATTCTCAGCGCAGAAAGGGACATCTGACATCTATGTACAGAGAGGGTCATGGGCCTCCTTTCCTAGTGATGAGATTGGAGATGGTGCTGGAAGGTGCTTTTCATAAAGTTAGAGAGACCTACCAGTATGGAAGAGATGAGGAGGAGTAATGCTTTGGATCTGGCTGGGGCTTTCTATCTCTGCCTTATTAATTAAACACACCACTAATTCATGGAGTAAGAGCTGAGAGAAATCTGTAGTCCAGGAATGGATCATGCACCAGAACATGTTTCTGCCTGTCCGTCATGTGATTTTTCCAATATCATCCTTATAAAGGACAGGACAGAATACTAGTGGATCTCGTAAGCCAAAGACCACAGTTCACCAATAAGAGGTAGTATGTAGCCAAAAGCATGGCAGGTGAATCCTTCCTTCCTACATCTATAACCACTGACAAGCATTAGCACAGATACAGCCAAGAAGGAGGAGAGAGGGAAAAAACTGTATACAGCTGTGCCTAAAACAGTGCCTGAAATGTCAGTGCCAAAAGCAAAGTCATTGTCCAACTGCACATCATGGGTTCTATGGCTATATTCTGCCCAGCTGAAGGACATGGTCCAACAGCTGAAAAAAAAACAGGCAACATTTTCCATCAGTTCAACGTCTGTCTTAGATGCTTCCATCAGATCAGTATCTGTCTTAGCTGCATAGCAAGATGAAATACCTCCTCAGAACACTGTTGCATCAAGAAAGACAAGACCTGCTTCCCAGGACCCCTGAATCTTCATCACTTTTGAAACAGGCCAAATGAATTTTGGGCACAACTCATTTCCTGGAATGCCCAATAGTTACACACATCCTTGAGCCCACACAGAACCACAAATGGATGTACTCACAGACTTTCATTACTCCCATGGAAAGACCAAAAATTATGAAAGAACCAAAGAATTTTTTGTTGGTTTCGTGGTTAGAGGCAGAGTACTTTTTATGTGAATTACTAGCATTGGGAACATACTTTCAGGAGTTGAGATGGTTGTTGTTGATCCAGTAACAGTGGTTGTTGTGCTCGGAGGGCTGGTGGTGGTGGTGGAAGTCACTGGTGGTGAGGGAGTGGTTGTTGATTTTGGTGTGCTCAGTGTGGATGGAGGTGTGCCTGTTAGAAACAGCAAGGACACAGAAAACAAAGACACAAAGGCATCAGTGGGACTCAATAGGAACTGAACAGAAGCTGCACATGAGGCAGCTGCCGCAGGCCTAGAGAGGTCAGGCCACCCGTAGCACAGCAAAGATCCCTAGCACGAGCACTTCCTTTCTGGCCCCAGAAAGCAAACTCCTTGAAATTTGGCATGCAGAGGGTCATGGCCCTCCTCTCCTAATAAAGAGACTGGGGATAGTGTTGGAAGGTGCTTCTCACAAAATCAAAAAGACCTACCAATAGGTAAGAGATAAGAAGAAGCAATGCTTTTGATCATGCTGGAGCTTTCTATCTCTGCCTCATTAGCTATAACACCTCAGTAAATCCTGGGGTAAGAGCTGAGAAGGGAAGCTATGATCAGGGAAGAAAGCAAGCACAGAAATATGTTCCTGGCTGATTGGCATATGGTTTTCTGATACCAGGAATTCCCAGAGTATTAGTGAACCTTGTCAGGCAAAGACCACTGTTCACAGAAAGTCACAGTCTGCAGAGTGAAACTGTTTCCAAAAGCATGGAAGACATAGCAAAGGAGCAGGAGAGAAGGAAGAAAGTCTACACATCTGTGCCTAAAGATAGTTTGAAATGCAAGAGTCACAAAGTCAAGCCCCACTCCATTACACTCAATGTGCCCAGTGATGCCACTCTGGCCAGTTGAAACACAAAGTCCAACAGTAGCAAAAGCTACTAAGTCTTTGGGTCTTCTAAAACCAAGCTGAAGAGTCAGCTGTGGGAAAAGGCTGTTTCAGGGACTGTCCAGAAATTAAGCCATTCTTGATGCCATACAGAAACAAAAAAGATGTTCACAGACCCTCAGTACTTCCAAAGGCAAATAACATATGAGACTACAAAACTTAGAAGTACCTGGAGTTGGTGTGGAGGTGGTATATGTTGGTATCGCAGAGGATGTGCTTGAAGTAGTTGAGGTGGGTGTTGGTGATCCAGTAACAGTTGTGGTTGTGGTTGGAGAAGTGCTGGTGGTGGTGGTGGTGGCGGTAGTCTCTGGTGGGGCGGGAGTGCTTGGCAATTCTGATGGAGTGGGTACTGTCCTCGGTGTGGATGGAGGTGTGCCTGTTAGAAACAGCAAGGACAGAGAAAACAGACAAAGGCACAAAGGTATCAGTGGGACCCAATGTGAACTCAACAGAAGCTGCACATCAGGCAGCTGATACAGACATAGATCAGCCCACCCCTAGCACAGCAAAGGTTCCTAGCACCAGCCCTTCCTTTCTGGCCCCAGAAAGCAGAATCCTTAAAAGTCATGCACATGCGAGGTCACAGCCCTCCTTGCCTAGTGAAGCTACTGGGGATAGTCTGGAAAGTGCTTCTCACCAAACCAGAGAGATCTATCAACAGGGAAGACAGGACGAGGAGTAAGGCTTTTCATCTACTGAGATAGATGAGTTTTGAGGTTTCCCATCTCTGCCTTTTTACCTGAACAGCACACTAACTCATGAAGCAAGAGCTAAGATGGGAATGTCTCGTCAGGGAAGGATGTATGCACAGTAGCAAGATGAGCAATGTCTCCACAGGAGAGGAAAACATAGTCCCCTGTATCCTTGCTCCTTCTGGAACAACTAGCCCAAGGGCAACCTTTTGGTAAAAGCCATTTCAAGAGATACACTGCAATCAGCACACAAGCTCAGATCCCATTGAAAGGCACAAATGGAGGTGCCCAGAACCTTCAATTTCCCACAGCAAGGAAACACATGACAGCACAGATCAGAGAAATACCTGGAGTTGGTGTGGTGGTGGTGTATGTTGGTGTGGGCATGGATGTGCTTGAAGTAGTTGACATGGGTGTTGTTGAGACAGGAACCGTTGTTGTTGTGCTCGGAGGGCTGGGGGTGGTGCTGGGGGGCAGCGTGGTGGTGGTGCTGGTGGTAGTAGTGGTGGTTGTTGGGGTGGTGGTAGGGGTGGTAGTGGTGGGAGTCTTCTCTGTTGTTGTCGTTGGAGTGGTTGTTGATATTGGAGTGGACACACTGCTCGTTGTGGTTGAAGCTGTGGAAGTTGTGGTGCTCGTGGTGCTTGGAGGTGAAAGACACTCTGGTCTGTTCGGGGTGCAGCAGACACTGATCTCGTAGTTGAGGCAGACTGGCATCGGTACTATACCTCCTATCTGCTGATCTTTATTGTTACAGATGAGCCCTACGTCAACATCACATTGCACTTTCTGCCCTAAATCTGCAATGGGTGTGTTAGGGAATTTCTCTGCTCGGCATGAAATATTCTCAACTTTGGCACACTCCCAGGAGGGGTAGTTCTTCCAAATGTTCTCAAAGGTTTCGTAGTCACCACTGTCCTTGTTGGAACCGTCTGGGTAAGTCACATCAATCCAGTCAGACCAGATGCAGTCACAGGCTGCGAGGTGACAAGAAGACAAACAATTAGAAACAGACAGGACAGAGACAACAATGCGGGGCACCAGCTCACACACCGGTGGTGCTCTGGGCATCCCCTGCACTCAGTGGTGCCCCTCAGGCTGCTACTGCACTCAGCCAACACTGGCCACAGGAAAGCTCAGCGTTATGGCCAGGCCTCTCCTTCTTGGCCCTACAACCCACTCCAGGCCCAGATCAGGACACAGGCACTGATGAGTTCGGTGTGCGCCCCCCACAGCTGGGTCACATTGCTCTGTAGGAAATCTTGTGTAAAAAAGCCACTCATATGAGACCCACACAGGAGGCAGAGCAGGGCTAAACAAATAGTCCTGCCACTCTCTCAGCTTCTTGGGCCATGCACACCATCTCAATATCTCATGGAGAAACCAACCATTGGGAAGGCACCCAACCACAGGGAAAGCAGGCACACGACACACACTGCTGACAAAGCCACAACTGCTTCCCAGCAGCTCACAGATAGCTGGAGACAAGCACCAACAGGAACGCTGGTAGAATCCAGCTACCCAGAGCTTGTGTCTGTCAAAAGGCCCAGAATTTACAGCCATCTCTGACCCCATCCAGAGCCACAAATGGAGGTGCTCATGGACCTTTCCTACTCCTGCAGCTAGGCCAGAAATGACAACAGAGCCAGAGAATTATTTGTTGGCACTCCAGTGGGAGACACAGGGCTTTTGGAGGGAATTATTTGGTTTTGGAACGTACAGACAGTAGTTGGTGTAACAGGTGTTGTTGTTGTCGGTGGTCTGCTGGTGGTGGTGGTGGTGGTGGTGGTGGTGGTTGTAGGGGTGGTGGTGGTAGTGGTGCTGGGAGGCTGTGGCGACGTGGAAGTGGTTGGCAATTCCGATGTAGGGGATGCTGTGCTCGGTGTGCCTGTTAGAAACAGCAGGGAGAGAGAAAACAAACAAAGGCACAAATGCATGAGTGGGATGCCATGTGAA
>NC_031774.1:16387952-16394257 GCF_001522545.3 Parus major
CATGGGCCCAGTGACTGGATTCTGGCCAGCTGAAGGACAAGGTCCAACAGCAGGAAAATCAAGAGTTTCCATCAGTTCAGCATCTGTCTAAGTTGAGCATGAATAGGAACTCAGATGGGCTCTGGCTCCCTGTACGCCAAGGGTTCCAGAAGGCATTGCAAAGGTCTCTAGTGCCAGCCCTCTCTTTCCAGCCCCAGAACACAGAATCCTTGACGTCCATGCATATAGAGTGTCAAGGGCTCTCTCTCCCTAGTGAAGTGATTAGGCATGGTGCTGGAAAGTGCTTCACACAAAATCAGAAAGGAAATGTCAACCTGAAAAAGGATGCCTGCACAGCCTCGCCCAGGAAATTCCTCTATCAACAGAAGCTTGAACCATGGCCTACTCTTTTCTCCACACCAGGGACTTCTGGCATATTTTCTCCAGCAGGAACTTAAGAGTCCAGACCCTCCTAAGTAAGACTTCCTTGCAGATCAACATTCTCTATGATTGTGACCTGCCTTTAGTAGCCAATAGCCCTTTATTTCTTCAAAGGCAAAGAAAATTTTTTAGGTGTAGATGTTGAAATTACTAGAGTGAGGACTGATGGTGTATACTCACTTGTGGAATGGATGTGTATAGGTGGCGGGGTGGTAATCTCTGTTGAAGTCGTGGTTGTGGGTATTGTTGTCTTGGTGGTGGTTGGAGCTCGTGATACAGTAGGTATAATTGTAGACCCACAAGGAATTTCTTGCCACTCACAACAGTTTACTCTGATTTCATAATTATAGCAAAGTGGCCACATAGTTACATCTTGCTCATCATTTTTGCAGATAAGCCCATATTTAACATTACACTCTACTTTCTGACCAAGATCATCTAAGCTCACATCAGGTTTATCCTTAGCCCTGCATTCAATTTCTTCAGGAGCTGTACATATCTTGTATCCATGTTTTCTTATTTCATCATATGTTTCATAGTCACCACCACCTTCTTCAGGTTTACTAACATCAAACCACTCAGTCCAATCACAGATTAGTCCAAAGCAAGGAGCTGCAGCAAAAGACAGAAATTTCAGACTTTACAGAGAACATCCTGAAAAGATCCCTTTTTTGTTTTCTTCTATTAAGGACTAGAGGACTGCATTGCAATTTGTCATCTTTCCAAAGAAAGGAGTTCTAAAATCAGTTCTGTATTACCAGGTCTTTAAATTAGATGTTTTACATCAAAATAAAATTACAAAGCTGAAGCCTTTAAAGATCTTTCTTCTCTCTATACTAATGGCACTTTTGAAATTATAAAAAAATATTCATTTTTGTTCAAAATATATTTTTCTGTATTGATTGTCTTTCATTTACTCTTCCTTTAAATATTCCTTTGACATTTTTAACAACCTTGTTTTGCATTTATAACTTACTTGTAGTTACTGGATGGCTTGTGGTGGAAACTGAAATAGAACAAAAAGAGATTACTCTATCATTTCAAAATAAATATAATAGTTTTTTTAATTTTTTTTTTGCTGACACCCTAACATTATTTCTACTATCCCATTAGGATATTGATATGTGAACATGTCTTTTTCAGAAACAGGAAGGCACCCTGTACATTTATACTTACAATTTCTTTCATGAGAAATAAATCAACTTAAAAGGCTAAAATTCTTTCTTAGTGTGGTGTGATAAAAAAATCCATAAATATTGCTCTGTGTCAACTATAATCCCACATAATTGTACTTTCTATATTTAAAATATTTTCCTTAAAGAAAACAATTTTTAGATCACATCTGTATTGATGATTTACCTGTTGTAGTGGTGGTAAGAGTACTGGAAGGGAAGGAGGTTGAAATGGTTGTAGGCGAAGATGTTGGACAAGGATAGACTTCACCAGGAACTACAGAACCATTTTCTGCACAGATGTATATTATACATATGTCACCATCCTGTACTTGTCCCACAACAGTACCCACTTCGTAACTCGTTCCATTGATGACACAAGGACACCCTGAAAGAAAGAGCTTTACTGAGCAAATTTTCTACTACCACGTAAGAGGCAGAGGCAAAACACTTATGGACAAGAGAGCATTTACATGAATAATGCATGTGTTTCAGAGCTGTACCTGGAGCTTAGATCTACTATATTGTGCTAATTTATCTTTACATTTAAAGCAACATTAGAACATGTTTAATCAAGTCCTGAATAAAATGCCTGGTGGTACAGACTTAGAAAGGAGGTTTTAAAATGTTCTGAGAGAAATAATAATTTCAATTTACTATCTGACATTTTTATATTAATAACTACATGTTCAGGAAGTGCAAACTTATAGTGAAATACATTAGTTTGGGTATGGGACATAGGGAGAAAGACTGAAGGGACATGAGATAAAGGTTGAACCATAAGTATTAACAGCAAGGTTCAATGAAACTGCTGGCAAATTTTCTTTAGTCACAACTTTCACTAGGACTGAAAAGAATTATTCTAAATCAAAACTAAGTCTTTTGTAGAGCCAGGCAGAGTAGTTCTATATTTTTTTTGTTTTTTCCTTCTGTTCCCAGAAAAACCCAAATGCTATTTACCTGGGAGTGGTTTACACTGTATGGATCCTGATGGGACACAGACACTAAAAGAAAAATTTTCAAAAATTAAAATGTTGCTTATGTTTTATGACACCTCTTAGCAGAATCAAGAGCAGATAAACATTGGTATTTGTCACTTGATCTTCATTCACACTACTGGATATTTTTCTGGGTATGTTTTTTAGTATTGCCTACCATTTTTCTTTCAAACTAAGTTACCACTTTCAGTACAATTGCAGGTTGCAATAACAACTGTTTTACAGAGTGAACTTACAGCTAGATCAGATCATTCTCTGGTCACCATGTTGAGCTAGAGTAAATGCTGTCATTCCTAACACTAAGCAAACAATTGGGACTCAACTTATCTCATTCAGGGCAAGATTATTTCAGATTACTGTGATTTTGAAGTCCCAGTTTTAAGTGAGAATGGAAGGCATAGTACCTCTCTTCCCAAAGAGTCCCGAGAATTGAAAGGTTCTTTTAGAAGTTCACCCAGGTTTCATGATATAATTTATGACAGTTGACAGATATAATCAGTGAATTTGCTAATACACTTCTTATACTAAGACTACCAACCTGAAATCTGGATTATTATGGGTATGGAAAATTATGAAATGCAAGAATATACCAGCTCTTCAGTTGAAGTTGCATCTCTACTTGTTTGAGGCCAAATAAAGTAAATGAGGGACTCAGCATACACAAATTATTTCCTGAATTACTGCAACTAATTTTTATATACCATATTGTACAGTTTTCTTCTGTGGGTACTTCTTGCCCAGGTTGTATATGGGTTCCATCCTCGAGGTAACATCCACATTGATCTTCAGTCACACATTCCTTTGTCTCTTCATTATAAATAGGCTTGTCCTTAGGGCATCTGGGGTAGCAACCTATTGATGATAGGTAAAACAGAATACAGGATGAAGAAAAAGTACAAAAAAAGTACAAAAAGTTAATTCAGTAATATGTTATCTTCTGAAAGTAAATTATTCCCACTGAATGAAGCATAGTGAAAGAAATAGAAGAAAGTAAAACTTCTCATTCAAATCAAAGTAAAACTCCCCATTCAAAACAAACCATGGACAATTAGTCTTTCCAAAAGACTTCAACAGTTCTCATTGATAATACTGAGGTGAGGAGGATTAAGTAAGAGGTTTTTATGAAAACTAGTGAAGTTTCTTTTTCTTAGCTCAGTACCTTGGAGAAACCCCTAATTTAAACTCACTTCTATGGGCAGCTAGTAATTTTAAGACAAAAATACACCCCAATTTTTGTATAGATCACTATATCAATAATAATCCTCTGAGGAATATGGAAGCAGATTCACTAACAAACAGGTTCATCACAACATTTCTTTGAACATTAGACCTTGTTTATATGCCTTGAACACGCCAAGTATCTCTGCCTCAAACAGATAATTTACCAATGTTTTTCCTTACCCTTGGGCAGTGATCCAAACTTCACTGCAATGGTTTAATTGTGTGTCAATTTTTATTCCATTTTTCATGTAAATACACTTAAAAATATTATTCTGTTATTATTATTGTATCTCCTTCCTCCAAATAACCTCTTATTAAGTCCAATTATTAATGATATGAAGTCCTCTTCATACTGTACTGGAGTTCTAAATAGCCTTTAAACTGAAGAACCATGTAATTAACTGACACTTAACTCACTTTATACTGCCAGACTGGACTTAAGACACCCTAACAAAAATAGGTGTGCTCTTTATTTCTATTGAAATTAAACAAAAAAAATAATTCAGAAAGATAATTGGCTATATAATAATCTGCCTTCTGACACTTCCCAAATCTTTCTAATAATATAAGACAATTTATTTTAAAACACAGAGGTTTGTTGGGTTTTAAAAAATATTTTGATTAAGGACTTTTGTTGATTTTTTTAGTAGAGGTTTTCGGTGGTATTTTGTTTTGTTTGGTTTTGTTTCTCTTGAGTTTTGGTTTGTTGGATTTTTTCCTTTTAATTTTTTTAATAGCACTTCAAAGCAAAGTCAAACTCAAGGCATTTCTTGCCAATCCCTAAACTGGAGTGCTTCCAGTCCTGACCAAAAAGACTTTATGGCTAAAAATATAGCTTTTTTCTCCAGTTTTACCATATAGAGACAGTACTTATGTCTACATAATGTAGTTACTACAGTAACTACAGTGCACAAGTATGCTTGTGAACTTGTACACTTGTATACTTGTTCACTTTCCCATCCTGGGATCATTGCAGTCCTTTTAATATGAAATTCCTGTTTCATTATCAACCACAAGGACTGTCACCTACTAATATCTCATCTACAAAGGAAACAGAATCTCCATTAAGAATCCAATATATAGCAGCATCCATGTGTCTGCTATGAAAGATATTTTCCAGTGTAAAGGTAAGTGGATGTTGCACACTAATCTAGTAAAGGCAATATGATCTGGTACATAAAAAATGATCAGGGTAAAAATGCCCAACTCTCAGTGATTCGCTTCTTTGCCATATCAAATGTTTTCCTGCTTTTGAAATACTTTTGCATGGGATTCAAAATAACCATGATGTAATAATAATGCATGTTCCAGGATATTACCCAAGCACAGACCTAGTTTTGTGCCTGACAGCAATGTAACTATCACCCATTGATGGTAATAAATAATAAATTACATTATAGGAAACATTTATGTAAGACTGGAGGCGAACTCAACATAGCAGATTTAGGAACATCTCATCAAGTTGACTAGTCCATAATTATTAAAAGGTATCTGAACAAAGTTATACAAAACACAATACAAAATGGCAAGGAATTTATTACCTTCCAGTAGTGGTACTGTAAAGTTGGTGCTGACATTATTGATCATCCTGCAGGTTGTGATATTACTGCCACAAGGCTCATAGTGCCAGTCACACTCATTGCGAGGATTGTAGTAGTCACAGAATATTGCTGATGAGAAAAAAGAGAAGCTGATTAAAATCAAGGTTTCCAGAATGCAGTTCTGAGCAGGCCTTTAAAGGTACAAGCTACATCAATCTACAAGTTAAGCTGGCCAAATTTCTCTTGAGGTAAAAGACCTGGCCTTAAGCAGATTTACTCTGCTTGAACTTAGGATACTTCAAAACACTGGTACCCAAGATTTAAACTTTAAATATTCAAGCCACTGGGTAAAAATGTTTCAAATTGTAAAGAAAAATATTTTAAAAAATTACTTTAGTTTAAAATTGAAGGTATATTTCTAAGAGTATTTTTCTTCCATAGCTACTAGCAAACTCCTAAATATTCTTCCATTTTATACAAAATCATTCTATATTGCTATTTCACACAGGTTGGAAGTCCAAGAGGAAGTATATGAGCCATGATGATGATATGATCAAACGTACATTTAGCTTAGATGACTGGAGACAGAGGAAGGCACTTTTATTATCTTATATATCAGACCTGAATGAAACTTATAATTTTTGTTTCACTGGCTTACACTTAAAAGCTCCAACTAGTCCAAATTCTGAATCTGAATGAAATTTTAAATTAAAAAAATACATATTTCTGCTACTTAAAATCTCAAAATTTTGATTAGAGCACTTTTCAGGTAATATTAATTTAAATACTATTTCACATTAATTTATGGTGTACCGATATGAGTACTAGCACCACTAATGGACACTGCTTAATATACATAACACCAATTAGGTTCAGTGCTAAAGCATGGAAGTGCTATATACTTTTTGCTAAAATCAAATTCTGAAAAATTTTAAGAGCTGAGAGAAGAGAGA
>NC_031774.1:16394507-16492195 GCF_001522545.3 Parus major
AGAAGAGAAGAGAAGAGAAGAGAAGAGAAGAGAAGAGAAGAGAAGAGAAGAGAAGAGAAGAGAAGAGAAGAGAAGAGAAGAGAAGAGAAGAGAAGAGAGAGAAGAGAAGAGAAGAGAGAAGCCAGGCTGAACAAAAGAGAGTTGAAATACACAAATTTACTAACCCTGTTTGTTCCCTGATATGCTGAGAAAATATTCCACCAAGCAGCCATGAAAGCATGACCTTTCAGTGGCAGTACTAATGATTTATCTGACTGGCTTTCTGACAGCAGCTAGAAAGATACAGTTGTGTTTATCTGTTACTCACGGCAGATATCAGGAGTTCTCCAGAAAACACAGGCCTCAGCCTTGATGCACTCTTGGGCGTACGCTGCAACTGCAGAGCAGAAGCACTCACAGTCTCCACCGCTGTCACAAGAGCAGGCATCATGAACACAAGCTTCATAGAAAGGATGTGGGTTCACCTGTCAGGGAAAGAAATGATGCCCTAGTTCATCTCCAAATTAGTTTTCAAACTAATACATTTGAGATCTCTTGATATATGGGAATTGAGCTGGCCAGGAATGAGAGTGTGTCTAAGAGTCATCAAATCACAAACATTTACAAGCCTGAAGCTGCTCAATATGTTCTGGTGAATAATAGACTTAAAATAATATAGTTCCTTCATAAGTTGCTATGACTGAAAAAACAAAGTAAGAGTGCTTGGCAGTGCTCACATTTCCTAATAGAATTCCATTCTAGTGCTCCCAAAACCAAGTTGAATTGATGCCAGTAAAGTCTTATTTTCCAGCAACCTTTGCCAACCAAATGGTAAACAATGTCAGAAAGGCTGCATTCACAGCAAATATGAAGCATATAATTTTGTGCCTGTCAGTTTTTGGAGTTTATCCAATGACACATTAAAAAAAGTGCTTTTTTTGTTTGTTTTTTTCGTTTTTTTGTTTTTCTGTTTGAGTCTGCAAGAGGAGAAACTTAGACTGGATTTTTGCTGCTGGAGTAAACCATGTGGAAACACATAGAAAATTAATTAAAAATTGCTTGTGACTTTTTCACTGTGAGTTGGGAGCAAACTGTTGTTAGTATTACCATACATCAGAAAAGAGATGAGATATAAAGAGAAGTGCTCTCTGTGCACTGTACTCTGGAAGCTGTGGGTTGTCACAGTGTTTGCTGTGGCAATTCAGAGGCACAGTACCAGTAGCTGTCTGTCGAAACTATGTGATGTCAGTGGTGCCTAAGAAGATCGTTTTCTGGATTGAATACTACATGAAGTAGTAGCCTCTTCAACAGCCACCTTTCATGTTTAATATGAATTTCCATCCAGAGATAGGTCTGATAGGATGATTGCAGTCCTTCAGTGCTTGTAATACTGACTGTCTCAACAAGAGATGGTGCTACTACAGTACACACAGACCTGTTCAGGATACATTTCTGAAGCTAACTTGCAGAGTAGTAGTGAAACTGTGGTGATGAATGTGGCTTTGTACAGCTGGGGCTACCACCACCACTGACACAGGCCCATTGCCACAGAGATGCAGACTACTTTGACTGAGGCCACATGAAATGTGCTGACACCTGTAGCTGTACTGAAGACTTAATTGAAGATCACTCTATTTAACTATCTCTTCATTCATTTCTGATGGTATTTTTGGTTCTGCATTATCAGACACGCATTGTGCTGTCCCATCACCTACTGTCTTCTACAAACCTTGGAGTGACAAATTTTGAAGACTTCACTCTGGATGATGCTGCATTCTTTCTCTGCCCAGGACTTCCGGTGTGGTTTCAGATCACAGGGCTTAATCTCTTCTGTGACATCTGGGCACATGGGAGATTGTTTCCAGGAATTTCCAAAATCCAGAGGATTAGTCTCCTGCAGCCCACTCCTTGTTGTAAAGTCATTGTTTGCCTTGTCATCAAAATTGCCACACAGACCACACACTTTGCCCTGGAAAAGAAAATTGAGTTTTTAAATATTCCATGGAAGTGAGAAACAGGCTCTGGTAAAATAAGAGCAAAACATTGACATGAAAAATGACAAATGACTGTCTCTGTAAAGGATGACTTTCATCTTTACTGTCAAATCATTTGTACTGAAAATAAATCATTATTTGTCTTTCCTCGGCAAATTATTCAGCTGCCATGTCTTCTCTCCTTGATATAAATTATATCTAGTGTATTTCCATATCTCTATTTCCATATTCAACTTAAAATATTAAAGGGTGCCCAAGCCTCTTACAGCTTATAGAAAAGAATTATTTATTCCCCATTCTTCTCAATTTATCATAACCCACCTATTAATACAAGCCTAAGGTAATTAATTTCTGCTCAAAGCTGTTTTTATTAAAAGTTTCTAGCATAATGAGCACCATTTCTTCATTCATGGAAAAGAAATAACAGGGACCCATTTTTCTTGAAAAAAAATGTGTCAATCTGCCCTCAATGGTGAATTTTTGGTAGTGTTATTTAAGGTCCACCAGTCCCCTCAAGAAACAGTATTTCACTGTTTGTACAATGCCTCAATATTCTCCAATTCAGCATGCTGAATTTCAAGAACCAGAACCATGGCCATACATGGTATAGGGAGTTTGGTTTTAACACAGGGCTGAGACTGCATGTAGGTTTCGAAGTACACGTGCAGTCAGTTCACATCCCCTAAATTATTCTGGATGATTGGCTATCAATACTCACAAACTCAGGAGTACTTCCCAAAATGTTTATCTCTATTGGAATAACATCCTATGCATTCTGTGCAATGCATTGTGATAGACTGTAAGAAACTCCAGAAACACTTCTGCAAGCTGTGATGGTAATAATGCAAGCTAATCATCAGCGCACAGAGGATATAGGAATGGATATAGACATGGAGTCAGAATAAAAGCACATTTACATTTCCTTGTCTATCCATAATACTACTTCATAAAAAGACAGAAAGGCACTAACTTTGTAATCAGGGCTCAGCTTGATGAAAACAGTAGTCTTCTTGTCCCAGATCAGCATCACACCGTTGCTAGCCTCAATAACCAGGTACAGGCCGACTGTCCTGTTCCAATACTGCACATCATCACCAACGTCTCGCTGAATTTCTTTGTACTCTTTGTTCTCCAATTTCAGTTCAGTTTTCTGAAAGATAAAAGAGAGAAGTATTATAACACTAACTTCTATGATGAGATAAAATATTAGATACTTGTAACAATGTAATTTATTCTGAAACCAATAGCTCAAACTCTGAAATGACTTTCAAGATGGCAGGGAGTGGTGTAGCACTTCTGTTTGAGAGTTTTCATCACCTGAGAACCGACACCTTTAGAGAATAATTTGATAGGGCCTCTAATGCTTGTTACAGCTGCTTTTAGGGGCATGACTTTGGAACATTATATTTTTGGTAATACTCGATTACTGATTTGTGCTGACTATCATCACTCACCCCTAGGAACATTTTGATAGCCTTTGAGCATGTGACTCCTGTAGTTCCACAGGGGACATTCTCTGTGATGATACTGAATGAGCCGCTGGAATTTTTGGCACCACAGAAGTCCTATTGAAAAAGAAAAAAAAATTTTAAAAAGTAAAGAACATGAGAAATGAGGTAGCATATTTCTTTGTAGTTCACTCTCATAAAAACTGAAATAATTTAAATCTTCACGATGTATAAATAGTTACTGCCCCTTCAAATGTGAGATCCTACACACACATATTTTTACAGATGCACAACCATATATGTACACTTCTATGCATACATATAAACAGTTAACACAGTCTCAGCCTAGTAAAAAAGAATCCACATTCACACAGCTTGCCTGCACTGAAAATACACAATTTATCCTGGCAGAATGTGTGGATACCTTGGGAACAACAATGACAGGCAATAAGGAATGACAAAATCAAAAAGGAAAGTAGATTTTCAAGGCAATCAAATTCCTTTGCAGCCCTCCTGATGAGAATTACCTGAGTAGCCACATATTCACAGCTCCCATCAAAGTCATAGAATTTCCCATCGAAAGTGTTATAATGGCCACTTCCATATATCATACAAGTCCCATAGCACACATCATCAGTGCATTCCCAAACCCCTTTCTGGCAGGTGCTAGAAGAGAGCAGAGAAGTTGAATTTTCAGACATCGCCGAGAGTGTGCAGTTTGAAAAACTGCAGAACAAACCAAGAAGCTGCCTGATATAACATTAATAACATACAAAATATCCAAGCTTCAACTTCAATTGTTTAGCCTGTTTTTAAGCCTATAACATGATTTTGACTCTGCTGAGCTACAATCTTTAGATCTGATAGCATTTATTTTTAAAAAATAAGGGAGTTTTCCCAACAAGAGATGCCTACTGTAAACAGAGGTAACTCCTACTCCCACACTTTCAGAGAATCTGTATTTTCAAAGATAGCAATAAGTATTCCTTAAAATTAAGGATGATACTTCCAGTTTTTGCAGCTACTACTAGACAGGACTATGAATATACTGCATAGAATATATTTGAGAAGAGAGTATTCACTTATAACCCACCAGGTATTGCAGTCCACTTTTATCTTGCCTCCAGAAGAATACCACTCATTGTTATGAATGCATGGGCAATCTTTTTGCTCAACACAGCCCCCTCTGCCATCATCAAACAGACCTTCAGGACACACACAGCCTGAGACACACTCTGTCTGGAACTAAGGAATATAAGGAGAAATGGTTATCTTATGACAAAGCACTGCATCTTAATTCCGCTTCTTCACAAGCACTCTTTAAATAAACTCTGTTTACAACCACACAGTCTAATATTGATTAGTTTTATAAGGTTTTTTTTCTAGGTTTTTAATGTGTTTTTTTTCTTTTTTGATTGTCTAAGAACCCAAATTCTTTTTCAGTTGGAAATGATGACTCTACTAAAGACAGTAAAAAGTAAGAGGAGAGGGAAACCATAAGTGGAATCATTGTGAAAATGGCAACAGATTAATATCATGGCGGGGGGGAAAAGAAGGGTAGATTAAACCAAAGAGAAATAAATGGTTAGTTACAACTGTATTTGCTGTGCAGCACCATGTGTAAAGAATACAGAATAAACAAAGCAAGACACATAGAAAAGTTGAATACTTACATGATCAGTTTGAGGAGTATGACAGCTAAGTTGTAGAGGTGTTTGTGACGTCCACTTTGAGGATGCATTGCAGTCAAAGTATGTCTTGTTGGAAGAACATTCTTTTCCACCTGAAAGGTACATTGTTGCTTTAGATCAACCAAGACAATGCAAAAGTAATGTGAGTGAAAGCTGCTAGTTTCTGAGATAGAAATCTCAGTCTATCCTTATGAGAAAAGTAGGCTCATTGAAGAGAGAATAAAGTGAAAATGTGTTACTGTCTTACATAAAGAGAAAAAAACACACAAAACAAGTAAATGGAAAATTCAAAAGGGAAGTAGGTTTGGGTTGGGAGGTTCATCATGGGTTTTACTCTAGTGTATAGAATGTCACTTACTTCTCATTCTTATTTTCACTGAAGTGCACTGGATCTTCGCATTTCGGCAAACACTAGAAAAGTGAAGTAAGTAGAAATTTAAAAAAAAAGCAAGGTCAAGATCTTAAATTTAAGTCTAGGGATTTGTTTATATAAATTTGAAAGCCTTATTAACACTGTGGGTTCAGAATAACATTTATCTGTGAAGGCCAGTATTCACACCTCCAAAGCAAGTTGCACATCTCAATTATTGATACATTGCATTGCAACAGGATAATGCTTTGCTCAGCAAAAAGATGCTGTGAAATGCATTAAAAATACCCACTAAAGTACCAAAAAACCTAAGCACCTTACACCTAATAAGCAATTTTAAAGGGCTTTTTCTCCACAAACAAGAAGCCAAAATAAAACATACCAGCGTTCTCCATCTTTTGTGAAATATTCACCAGGTTCCAGGTATGATCCTTTGTAATAACATGGGCACTGGGAGATGGGCACACAGTTTTCATGCTTATCCAAGTACGTATTGGGTGGGCAGCCACAGCCATCCACAGGAGCAAAGTCTTGCAAGCAATACTTTTCACCATCAGCAAGGGAACGACAGGTTTGCTGGCACATTGTAAGATTGTAAAGGAAGACTTGATTTCCTGGGCAAGAAGATGCTTCACTGCCTGGAGGGGAAAAAAACCAAACTGATAAATAAAGAATGCAGGATGGACAATTTGGCATTGACATTTCCATTTTGGTTTCTTCGGCTGTGCTGAATGTAGTGATAAAAACATTCCCTTAGACCTTATTAAAGTACAAAATTATCAGAAGTTACAAGTAACGCTAATCTAATTTTACCAGTTGAAGACTTAATTTTAACTGCTACTAATAGTTTCCACTTTCATACCCCTATTTATTTCACATACTGGTAATCAGATACAGAGCACAATACAATAAACTCCCAGTCTCAAACATACTGAATTGTTGATGAAAAGCAAGCATGATCAGAAAGACATTGATAAACAAATGCATGGTAAAAGCCCTGATCGCTGGGATTCCATTAGTAAACAGAATTATAATAGAAAGACTGGGGAAAGAAGGTGAAAGTTAAAAATATTGATTTCTACTTTTAAGTATAAACTTTCAAATTACATCTGAAGAATATAACATGAATTAGTAAACTTTATCAGCATTGTCCTTTTTAGATCCCTTAGAGATTTCTAAGATACTCCAAATCCCTTAACAGTGAGATTGCTGACGACCAAATTCAGAGAGAGCCTCTTATTTCTCATGGTTAATTACTTCTACAGGGATTACTGTTCCACTACTTACTGCAGACACTCTTTCTCCAGTCTCCCAGTATGATCCCTTTGAAAGCACAGGCTCTTGAGTAAGAGGACAGGGCAGCACACAGACATTCTTCATTGTCTTCACAGAGGCAGGTGTCATATTTACATTTCTGATAAAAAAGAACAAAAGGGTCTTTAAGTCATTAAATCAATGGGCAATTGCAACTTGATTGCAACAAAATGTCCTGTTTTCCTGATGTTGTTTGTATTAATTTCCATGACCAGAGAACAATGGAAGGAATAGAGAAAGACCAGAAAGTTAAAGTGCTGCTTCATTTAATACACAATGAAAATATTTGGATGTTCATTCTAACCTAAGCCAAGCCTCTTGAATCTTTAAAAAGTAGCCAGCCTCCTAAGAGCACCTTTTTCAAAGGATATTAATATCATTTGTTCTCGGTTACTAATTAGAAATGCAGAGATCCACAAAAACTAGAATAATAAAGGCAAAATATTAACCAGGTCTATGAAGTCATTAACAAAGTTTGAGCTTACATTGACTTCCAAGTATAAGCAATGATTTTGGAATTCCTCTTCCTCAGGTAAGCCTCACTTACTGCTCAACAGAGATGAGCATGGAGAAAAAGAATTCATGGAGATTCTGGCATGAAAATGGTTTGGTGTTACATTCCAACCATGTACTGGTTGGAATGTTCCCCTCAACTTTACAGAAACTAATGTTTAAGGGTAGGCTTAGACTGTGCACAAGTGCAACTCTTGAACTTCTTTTCAGTCCAAATATCCAAGATAATAAAAATGTACATGAAACACAAAACATAAGAAGGCAAAAGAAAAAAATGTACATTTTTATTCAGCAGCAGCCCATAAGGATCTCATCATATTAGATACTTTGGATGCTAAGCTGCTTGAATCGGTCAATGCAGAAACTTCAGCATCTCTTATGGACAAGCTACCCACTGATATTTCAAATGTTCCAACAATGATAAATGTCTGCACTTAACTATCTGAAATAATGTAGTACTAAAAGAGTGCAGAATTACAGTACCTTATAGTATTCTGAAGGATCAATGGCTAAGTGACATCTTGCAAAAGGACCCTTTGGGTTTCTCAGCAAAGAGCACCAGTGCTCAGCATAATTTGCTGAAAAAAAAAAGGAGAAATTCATCACCTTTCCTTATCTTCTTTGTGCCAAGCCTACTCATGCTGACACATAAATGCAGTGCAACAATAAAAATGAGAGAACTGTGTGCATTTTGGGTAGTGGAGAAACAACATGCAATATTGTTGTATTGCATACATGTACTTCTATTCCTTGATTCAGAGACATGCAATCATAAAATCAAAAATTGCACCATACTTTTGCAACTTGTACACATGGAATTGTGACAGCTTCTTCCATTTGGGGACCATAAAGGTAAGTTAAACATAAGGATAGATAATGCTAGGAGATACAACCTGCCTTCGCAGATAAGACAAATTAATGATTGTTTTTCTCATTCTTCCACCCAAGGATTCTTTTACAATTACCCCTTAAATATTCACTTTAGTTTGATGAAGTGTTTGTATGTATACCTACTTGCATATATTAATGATTAATTTTACAGTCCTGTAAAAAAATCTTCAACACCCCACTACAACTCTTACACGGCTGATGCAGTAACGCATAGCAGGCACTGCTCATCCTGGCAGAAGCCAACCATCTGACTTATTAAATATGCTTACCACTTTCAATGCTGAGACTGCAGGGGTCTTCCAGCTTTTCTGCCTGGTCTCTGCAGGTGGACTGAGCCTTCCATGTGTTAGCAAAGGCAGATCCTGTAGCCTCAATCAGCCCACTAGTTGTTCTAAAGTCATCACCTTCCATTCCATTGAAGTTTCCACAAAGACCTATTTGAGAACAAGGTAAAAATTTTACATAAGCATTACTTATTCCATACTATGTCTGTGCTTCAAGACATTACTATCCTAACCCATATTTTTTATGCTTTCTGATGATAATGAAACCACAAAATACACCAAAAAGCTGGTTTTGTGGATAGTAAAAATTTAAACTGAATACAAAAGTAAGGAATATTCGAAAAAACATCTATGTACTGGCACCAGAGTGATAGGTAATTTCAATATCAAAAAATAAAAACCCATTTCTAGTCTGCTTGATTCAATTTTCTTTCCGTTTTCTCCCCTTGAATCAACAAGTAGCATGAGTAATCACTCATAAAGAGTGATTATTCAGCTGTGAAACAGCACAACTTTGCTTCGCATTTGCATAGACACTTGCCTTGAAGTTTTCCTTTGACTGATTGATCCACAGTCACAAACAGCTGCATGACTTGAAACAGCTGGATCTGCATCTGAAGCCCAAAAGAAGTTTGTACAACAAGGTAGCTGGAAGATGGCTTGAATACTGAGAAGCTGGCTGAAAAACAAAATATGAACTGTTGTAGTAAACAGACACATAGGCTGCCAAAAGCCAAAGCACTTCTTGTTAGATTCTCGTGTATCACCCAGTATGAAATCTCTGATACCAGGATCAAATTAATATTTATTTTCCTTTAAAAATCACTGACCAACTAGATATGATGCTGGTCCTCACAAACTTAACAAGATTATTTCTTATATTGACTGATCTCTGGGATCAGAACCAAATGGGCAAGTCCACACCGTGTAACCAGGTTTGGAAAGTGCTAAATACCTCTACTCCACTTTTGCCTCTGTAAAAATACATCCCTGCATGAGAAGTCGGGTGTGTGACACTTGACATACAAGGCTGTGTCCCTTACCTGACACATGAGGCACATTCACTGTCATCTCATTCAGGAGCACGCTGCCATCTGATCTGAAAACCACCACCTGTGTAACGGCAAACAGAATCAATGGGGTTTCAGAGACTGAGGAAAAGGAACCAATACAAAGAAAATTAACAGGAAGTCCATTTTACACATTTAGGCTTCATCTAGGGCTCCAAATTTTTGAAAGAAAAATCTATCTGAAAATTGAACCTGGAAGCAGCCCCAGAGGGTATATGTAAGGTATTGTCTTACTATTCAGTGTTTCTCTTACATCTGCCTAAAGAATTCACAGCAATAATGAAAGGAAACACTCATTTATATTGGGAATTTTGGTTCCAGTAAGTAAAAGAAAATATTAGGTCTTCAGGATCTTTAGCAAGTTCTTATTCCTTATTAAAGCATGTGCTACAGCTTCTGTGTGATGGTTAATATGATTCTCACATGATAAGAAAGCAGTGTTTTAAACTTCCTCAGATGCTACTCTGTACATATAGAAATATAAAATTATTGGATCTTGATTTGGTTTTCTTACGTTCTATTAATGCTGGCAAGAACAAGGAAATTCATAAATATGTGAAGAAAATCATGTGTATATGTATGTAAATTATGTATAGAGATAGTCTACATATTCTCATAAACAAAGAATACTAAAGTGAATATTTGAGAAGGTTGGATTGTATCACCATTCAAAGACAGTAGATCTATAAAATTATATCTGAATTATATCTGAATTAAGAAAAAAACTATGAGGGAGAGAAGAATGCTACTCTTCTCTCCAGACACCTGGAATTTTGTGAGAATAATCATATTGCACAGAGCAGAGGAAAGAGGAGGGGGAAATGTCAGTTGTTTTGAGTCTTATCTTTTCTTAAATTTAGGTTTATTTTGAATTCTCAAGGCAGAAACCTGAGCTGTTTGTCAGCCTGCCTGAGGTTCCTTATCTCTCCACAGTAATGACTCCAGAAGAAAAAAAGTATTCACCCACATTAAGGGAAATACGCTAATTTTCAGTATATCTAGCAGAATCCACAGAACAGCACTTACATTCTTTTTGTTATCCACTAACAGCACAACATTCTTCAAGCAGGTCTGTCTGTCCGTGGAACCACAGGGAGCCAGCTCTGCCAGGAGAGCGTAACTTTCATTTGCAGTATCCTACAGTCACAGGGAAAGAAGTTTCCATTAGTCAAATTAAAAATCTCATGAGATGATTTCCACAACAAAGACTAAATTAATCAGTCATATTATAACCTTCTCTCTAGAAGATTTTCTTCATTCTCTAGGAGAATGGACACCAGATGTTTTAGGGATGAATGAAACAGCTGCCTACTTTTTTTCCCTACCTGACTTTGACTCAGAAATAGGTATTACAGAAGTGGCAAAGAATGTCTAATCCTGACACCTTTTGACTTCTTAAATACAAAGGACTCTACTGGATAATGACAGCATAGGCAGTCTTCTATTTCACTGAGTTAATCAACCATCGCAGTAAGTCCCCAGCTTCCCCTTGGGGCTATTACAGCTAAATCCCAAATTTTCTAGTACAACTTCCAGCATTTCTGCTTTCCTTGCCTTATGGAAGTGGCCTTATGGAATGTGCTTCATTCTACAAGAGAACAGCCCCACAGTACACAGTACCTTGGCCAACACATAGTAGCAGTCTCCATGGAAGGTGTACTTCTTCCCATCAAAGGTGGTAATATGGGAACCTCCTTCCACTGAGCATGTGCCTGGGCAGGGTAAATCTTTGCAGGTCCATCTGCCTGAATTACAGGTGCTATAAACAGACAAATTATACAAAAAATGCTTGTAGTTGTTACAGGAGCTGGCATCACTGAAACTGAAAGTATCTGTATATCTGGCAACCAGGAAGCTATTCCCAGCTGTTTTAGAACTGTAGCCTTGACCATTTCCTTGAGATTTTCCCTCTGACATATGCCATAGAATCAAGAAAACTTTTCAGAAATTTTGTTCTATAGACATGCAACATAAACATTAAATTCAGAGTGTTTTCAGGCCATCTGTTATGACCAACTGGTAATTTGAAAAATGCAAACCCATTTACAATCATTCAAAGACGAATGTAAAACAACCAGGACCCTTACCATTCTTCACATTCTTTGGAAATGCTTTCTCCAGGTGCGTACGCCTTTCCACCATGTTTGCAGTGGCACTGGCTAACAGGGATGCAGCCTTTTTCACTGATATCATCATACACAGTTCCTATAAAACACAACATTAAATATTGCAGCTCTTTTTCAAATAAGCAATTTCCACAGAGGAAAAATTCTAATTTTCCACACAGGCTGAGTTTATCTAAATTGTGAAGAATACTGTCTCTATTTTCTGTAAATAAGACAGAGGGAAAGCACTTTTATTCAGCTTTGAAAATCCAAGCCTGTTCATTTTTAACTATACATAGATAAAAAGGTTATTGCAAGCTTATAAGAACAATCTCAGAATGTCATATGTTTAGATTTTTAGTCTTTTTATCTGTGAAGATTATCACTGTAATCTTCTTTCCTAAGGTTAAGGTTGATGGCAAGCCTGAGAATTTCACTTGTTGTCCCTCACTGCCACTCTCTGGGCAAATTATGTCCATTGTCTGCATTGTCTCAGAACTATTCAATTTAAAATGCATGATTTACTATATAGGGTCAAAACTCCACTAGCTGAGAATTAAAAAGCAGGTTTATTACCTGACACTGTGTTCATATGTTTGAACTATAAAATAATTGATTAATTAATCAATTATTACCTCCTTAGAAAATTTTACAGTTATGTTCCTCTACGGGGGAAAATAAGGAGTATCACTACTCGTTTCTAAGATATTATTTGACTATATGTAGTATTTTAGTATGACTCCTTTAGCCAGGGCTCTTGCTTTTGTCCCAGGTGCAACAGCTAGAATAGCACTTGCCTTCAGGGCAGAAACAGCCATCCATGTAGTGCTCCTCACAAAGGCTGCTGATCTCCAAGTGTGAGCAAGTATCCATGCAGGGTGAGCTGCTTTCTCTATAGACCATGGTAGCAGGACAGCTCTTGGCTGAAGGAATAAGAAAGACACCATGAGTTATTTGACTTAAGTCCATCATTCCTGAAACCCACAAATCATACACCCTACTCCCTTCAAGCCAGTGGTGTCTCAAGCCAGACTCCACATGGAAAAGCATGTTCATCTAGTTCTGAACTGTTTTTTATATTTACTTCTTTTGCTTTCAAATAGATCAAATTATTCCCATCTCCTGCAGCATCAAATCTTAGGTTTTTTTTAATGGGAGCAGAATGTGCTGAACAATATTTCTTAATAGCAAAAGTAACAGTAGGAAAAAAAAGGGAGAACATCATATTTTTAGCACTATCGGTATGAAATTTATAATACATGCCAACAGTTTTGTGAAGAAGTAATGAATTTAAATTTCATGGTTCTACATGCATGAAACATTTGGATCTTTGTAAAATTTGTGTAGCTGCTTACGGCAAAAGTTCTGTGTCCTCCATTCTCCCGGGCGGCCGCCTGCGTGTGAACACTGGCGGGAATACTCAGAGATGGTGCTGCAGAGGCAGAAGGAGTCCTCCTTCCCATTACAGGCACACTTGTCCTGCATGCAGGCTTGGATGTACATTTCCAAATTCAGACGTAGCCGACAATCAGCAAATGCAGGGGAAGTCAGCAACCTCTGACACTCATCACGCTGAGGAGGAAGGTGAATAATGTTTAAGAGATTTTTAAGCATTTGAGCTTCTGGGCATTTCTTATCTTGAAAAAAAACCTGTTGTCTTTCGAACAGCTAAGGAAAAGTATTCCATTCCATTTATCCTGGAAGGGAGAGTCCTTCCAGCTCCTTGCAACTAACTCCCTGCTGCACAAGGATGTCTCCATGTGCCCATGTAAATAAAGTTCAACACAAGGAATACTTACATGCTCATTACAGCTTGGAAGAGCCTGAGTTTCATCTGGATCTCCACATTTGGCATTGGGTTTGCTGATCTTCTGCATGTTCCCATATGTAATTGAGTTGTAGCTTGCATCTATGAGAAAAAAATGTAAAGAGAACTTTCTGAGCTCCAAAAATTGACAAAGAGCACCTGATTCCTGAAACTCTATTGATTAAGGGAAACAGTTACTGTGATATCAAAGATGCCTGTCAAACACAGGTACCTGCTCCGAATGATGTCTAACTGTGCTCAAAAATGTAAAAGGGAAACAGGAAAAGAAGGCTAGTAAAGAACAAAAGGATTAATCTGGAACAGAATAAATTTAGATCAGGAATGCAGCACTGGAACTTAATGTTTAGTCTGGGGCAATCACAGAAACCTCTCAAGTGAAATTTGCTCTCCTGTGTTTCTATTGTTTCTATGCACAGGGCTTGTCAGCCTGTCTTCAGTGACAGGTGTCAGTATGGTGGGATGACACACCTCCATTGATGAACTCGTTGTAGATTTGAATTCCATTGTAATCCCCACAGAGACCACAGGTATGGTTATTAAATTTGTTGTCCAGCTCCACCTAAATAACGAAAAGAAAAAGGAAAAATATAAATGAATTATCTTTTTCCTCCTTTTCTCTCCTCCTTTTTTTTTTTTTTTTTTTCCCTACTGATATAGAGAAATATCCCATGAAACCGAGGAAATACCAATTAAAAATACTTTGATCATACATACCATCAGGGCATCCTGCTGGTTCCACATCAGAACCATGCCTAATTTGGCATAAATCTTGGTGTAAATTTCATTGCTCTCAATGAGGACACCAGAGGTGTAGTAAGGTGTCTTCACACTAGAAGAAAATCACAGACATTGCATTAGTTAGGAAACCTAAGGGCTGACATGAATGTCTGCAATAAGCCAAACACCACAAGGAATAGAGAAACTAGTCTGACTACCACATCCTAACTGCACAGGATGCCTTGTTTAATGAGACATAAAGTCTTTTCTTTCTGACACCTGGGACAATAACTCATTGAAAAAACTCATTTATAAGGCAAAGCAATTTCAGAGGAAAAGCCTACCCAACACTTCAGTGTCTTTAACTCAAAAAAACCCAAAATGTCAGATGTCTTTAAATTAATCAAAGAAAAACCATCATAATTGTGGTATTAACAGAGGATATTCAAACACTCACTAATAATTTACATCAATGAAAGGAGCTACAACATAATTTACAGTGTTTCTTTACCAAAATATCTCAGCCAATTCAGAGAGAATCAATGTTCCATTGCAAGGAACTGCCTCCTTAAGAGAGAGTTCAGAATGCACAGGCAGTTACAGGCACTGCCAACAAAATTTTGAAAAGAAAGGAGAACGTTAAGAGGAATCCAGTAGCTCTTTCAGTAGTTAGTTACTTTCTTTTAAGTGTACAGGACTGAGCTTGTTAATGGTGACAGAAGACAGTTTGCAGAGGGCTGAGCATAGATATTTTTGTGTGATAACAATTCATGTCTTACAAGCAAATCGAACTGCTGAATTTCATTCAGCAATAAAAGGATTGTGGCAGGCAGTCTTATCCTTTAAAATCTAGAGGACTAGAGTCTGTTCAAATAGCAGTAATGTAAACTGGAATCCAATCAAAATAAGTGGTTAATTTTGTACAGATTAATCAATGTAATTTCTATCCATCAGGATTCATGCCTGTGTATGCACATATCTTAACTAGTCTCCTGACTGGGAGAGCTTTATCTCCTAAATTTTTGTCACTGGGGTTTTTACAGCTATTTACCTCAGACATTTTTTAATGTGTCCAAATGACTTATACATGTAGGTACAAACTCAGAGATCATTATTTCTACTTTTGACTGCATTGTTCATCAATAAACAATGAAGTCTCGATAGATTATGCTTCTTGAGGGGGAGCATAAAATGTTGGACATCTTTTCAGCTTTTAACTATCACAGCACGGAATATTTATCTTTTTTTTCTAATAGTAGGACATTCAATCAGTCAGTGGATCAAGTACCTGGAGGCTAATCCATACACTTTGCTACTTCACAGTTTTCACTTCAGCACTGCAAAATGCTATTTTACATGACATTTGATCATTTATCATTTCAGGATCAATACGGAAAATTAAGTTCTACAAAAAAATACATTAAATCCAAGCAGCATAAACCTGTTCCGCAGGGATCTGTTGTTTTATGACAGTAAAGTTTATCTAAGAGAAAAAAGGCTTGGTTTAAGAGAAACAGTTATAAAAGGACTTCTAACTTGTTTTTCATGGAGTTCTTTTTAAGACTTGAGTACACAATTAAGAGCTTTTTCAATTTGAGGCAAGAATTAATTTTTTGTAACTTTCTTTCATTTTGTCATGCATTCTAATATGATTTTTGGAAAACTGAATGTTACCTTCAATCTTTGAACATCTTTTCATTGCAGTGGCTTGCGAACTTTAGAGCAAAAGTTGAATTTTGGGCAAAACTGAGTTCTCCAATGACAAATAAAAAGTTCTCTTTTTTTTCAATTATGCTAAAACATACTAATTAACTCATGAGTTGCTTCAGAGTATAAATGCACACACTACAAGGATATGCTAATGATAGGAAAGACTAGGTGAAGACACTACTTAGCATCAGTAACGGTGTCAGACAAGTTTCTTGTTTAATTATGTTATAGAAGGAGAAAAATAACACTGCTTAGTCTGAAAAAAGTACATATTGCCACAGATAAATTAGTGTAAATTTTGACCTGTGATATATCTATTAAACTCCCTTGAGAAATGGCCATCAGATCTTAAATAATTATTTATGAAGATCAGAAAAAACTACCCTCTTCTGTCAGAAAATAAAAGGAAAAAACCACAGAGAAATGCATTTACTTTTCAAGGATTTGCTAGACCACCTGCTAAGGTAAAACTCAAGATGATGCCATTAAATAAATGAAGTTATGTCATTTTAAGACAGTGAAAAAACTGGCTCATAAGCTGCACTGTTTTCTGCACAACTAGAAGAACAATTCACTCAGACATATTCCTGACTTGCATTTAAATAATCCCTTATGCCAGTGTAGAAATGACAATTAAAACTAAAGCCCCTCCCCAAAGCAATTTTAATGCTGAATTTAAAAAAGATTTTTTGTTTGTTTGTCTGTCTGTGGAAATTCTTTGTAGCAGTTTCTCCAGTGGTACACAGACAGTTGCATAAAAAAGTCAATTCTGCTTTTATCTTCCCAGCACATTTCTCTGAATACCATTATAGTAAAGGAACTTACATCCGTCCTTCCACTACAACCAGGTTTGGTTTGAGGTAGACCATTATATCCTTGATTTTCATCAGAATATACTGGATCTCAGGATGGCCATTGCTGTTGAGAGCACGCTGGATGTGGACAGAGAATTCCTTGTAAGCCTCTCGACAGTCGGAAACAAAATTGTACTCGCAAATGCCAGGGAATTGGTAGACATCTCCATCAAAAGTTTTGAAATGGTTGTTTCCCCAAGTGCTGCAGACATAGTGGCCATGGCTTCTTGTCCTTCCTGTTAAGTGATGAAAAAGAAATAGATATGAAAAGAAGTGCAAGAAATGCTCTAGTGTTAAAAAAGGTAAGTGTTTCATTTTACAGTAGGGACCACTTGCAATTATGTGCACAGTGATTCCATAGATTTCAAGCCTCATCAAGTATCTGCCAGGTCAGCAGAAAATATTAAAATCTTTAAAGGTGAATAAGATATTAATAAATAATTCTGAGACCACAGTATATCCTGTAATCCTCACTAAGGTGAAGGAACTTATCTGCATGAGGTGAGGAAACTTAATACTGACCACTAACTTGGTTTCTGTGCCAAGCATATGCTTTTATTCTGAATCACAATATTATTTTTATCAATATTAAATTTTTCCGAGAACCATCTTCTTCCCTGGTGCAACATGTACTAGAAACTAGAAACAGGTGGGAAACCAAGAAAGTACTACCTACTCTGGAAGGCAAATAGTTTAAAGGTTATGAAAGGGCTTGTGCACAACAGGAGACTTCAGGGAATTATTTATTTTCCTAAAAGCAGTAGTGATTCCTATTGCTGCAAGACAGAAATTTTTCAAAAGATAGGTCAGAAAATAGCCATAGTAGGAGGAGAAAAATAAAAGAAGTTTTTGCAATAGCAAAATATGAAGATGATTTGTTCCTTTCCCTGCCATCTATACCAACAAATAATACAAATTAACACAATATCTGATGAATCTCCAGATACTGTAAGTTAGAGGCAAATCATAAAAGCTGATCCTCCTTGGGAATCTTGATATATCTCTCATCTTCACAAGATTTTCTTGGATCATTTAACATGAGAAAGCAAAACTACTAAGAACACCTCTAGGTTACTATACTTTGATGGTATCAATCATACCAGATACATCCAGCCAAGCTGGAATGCTTCCCTCCCCAGAAGGAAGGCTACACAGAGATCCTCCCTGGAGCTCACAGCTGGAAGATCAAATCCAAGGTAAAGCTATCCTTCCATTGCTGAATTCAAGACACAACAGACCAAGTTCAATAGCCCAAACCTGATCACTGGATATAGTTCATCACCTTTTTCTCTAAAAAGCAGTTTTCAGTAAGAGTGCTCCATTCCATTACTTCAAATTTTACAGCAAATACAGTAAGTTAAAGCTTTTGGATTTGGAAAAGGATTTAAAATGTCCTAAATGACAAAATTAGCTTTTTTCAATGTTATTACATTCATTTTTGAAGACCAACTTATGTTGTTCCAAAGTAACAGAAGACACAATCATCCATTTCCTTCATTGCTTTAACAGTGAACCTCTCAAAGCTCTACAGTTCCTTTCTGTCAAGTTGTTGCCATACCTAGTAAAGACTCAATGCATGGAAAGAAAAGCAACTCTGAAAGTATTTTCCAAGCACATCAAACTAGAAATCAATGCAGTAGATACAGGCACTAACTTCTCCAAAGAAAGTAGTATCTACCAATTTTGTCCACGCAATGCACCCTCAATATTTGAAAACTTAAGCAATTTAAGGTGTCCTAAAACTCCAGAATATTATTTAAATGCACTGCCTCATTCCAGCTCCACAGCGATATTCTAACTCTCTCCCTCTTTTCCAGGAGGCAGTCCGCTACCATTCCATCTCTAGAGCTTACCTTTCTTTATTTCATTAGCAGAGGAAAGAGCCAGCCAGAGGAGGAAGAGGCTGGCCACTCTTAGCCCCATGGTGGCTAAGGAGGGTGAATGGGAACTCCACTGGAAACTCGGCTTTTTATAATACCCACTGAGGCAATTGATTCTATCACAGGGAGGAGATTCAAAGGGAGGAGGCAAGAGGAGGGTTGAAAAAACAGATGTGATATTTGCAGAAGATAAGAAGTAAACAGACAATCATTTTTCACCATAAATGAAGGAATTCAGCATAAGGAAATAGTATAATATTGATTCAGTAATCATGTAATTTTTTATTGCTCTATTTCATCTACAGGATGCTGTGCTTTTAAATCCTTCAAATGTTCACGCCAAGTTAAACCCTCAGCAACTCCCATAACAAACAATGAATTTTGGGGTGGATGAACAAAGAAATCCCTTAAAGACATTTTAAAGTGAGACCCTAAAATAGAGGCTTCAAAACCAAAGAATTTTTTCATTTTTCATCATCAGATAGAACAATTTCTGTAAAAAATTAAGTGATGCTTGTGAAGCTCTTAGTAATTAACAGTAACCCTTGCAAATAAAATGGCACGTCATGTGTTGTAAAATTATTTTGCAGGCATTTATTTGATTTCTTTAATTTTAAAAGCTCTTGGGAACATCTAAACCAAAATACTGCTCATATTGCATATTTTACCCAAAACATAATTGAGTCTGGGTGACACAGTAAGTTCAAAAATTTTATAGTAAAAGAGGTGCTCCTTCAAACCTTATCATGGTGCAACAGAATCTCCATCAAAGTTCTGGAGATTCTCACTAGTATTAGCTTTAGAGAAAAAGTAAAAAAAAAAAAGAAGGAAAAATGGAAAAATATTACTGTCCCTAATCCTGCTAAACATTCTTCTTCATTCTGGCTTACTTTCTACATAAATGATAAATTTACAGTCTGCTGTCACACATCAGATCCTACAAAAGCTATGGGATGAGGTTTGTTTTGTGCAGAGAAAGATGGAAGGGTCATTGGGAGAAGAAAGAAAGTAGGAAACAGAATCGGGAACCAGTTCATAATGCTGCTTCAGAAACAGAAGATTTTCACGTGCACGTGGTTTTGTGCTGAAAAGTTCTGTTGTGAAGGTCTTTCTGCAACTGTCTTCAGAAGACAAAGACAAAAGACAGGCTCTTTGAGGCAAAGCACACTTCCTTCAAGACATCTTGTAACACATCTACTTCATAGCATTAACAGGGTTTACTTCTTAAAGCTCCCAGGCCAGTCTCTACATTTCCTCATCAAAAAATTTTCAATGCAGTGAACAGAAATCTGTAATCCTCTTCATCCTTTAAAATAATTCTTACTTTCATTAATTATATTACAAGTAGAACTTTTATATTTTTCAAAACATCAAGGAAACCTTTTACTTAGCCCTTTTGACTGCTCTAGTCAACTAGAAACATCCTCTCATCATAAAAGCATATTCTTTAACTGATTTTTTTTATTTAATAGTTTTATCTCAACTATAGCCTAGACTCCATCTGAACATCTTCCTGTTTTTCTTCAATACATCTCAAAAGTTTTTAGATTTTTTTTCCTTTCTCTATCTGAGAATACAAATTTGCACTTCTCTTACCCTTACATAGTGTATCACTCAATAGTCCTGGCTGAAATTAAGTAGTAGCCCTTTTCTCCCTCATGAATCTAACAGTGGAAGATTATAACTTTATTTTCCTTCTTGGAAAATAAAAATAAACCCAGTAATAATTAGAAATAGTAATAGTTACAATAATTACATATGGCAACAATATGTAATAATAATAGAAATAATTACAATAGTACTGGTTGGTTAGAACCAACCATTCATAGAAAACAACGAAAAAACACAGTCTACAGAGATCTTTCCTCAGTGGTTACTTTACCAGACTTGTTATGATATTTCAGAGACATCTCCCAACTTGGAATTTTCTGGTTTTTATGCCACCAAAACTCTTAGTTTGGACATGTTTTCTAAAAAAAATTAGGAGATTACCAAAGGACTGTATTTTGAGCTTTTCTTCTCCTCCCTGTGTTTTTCTAGGTAGTCTCTTGGCTAGAATTATCACCTCAGAAGAAAAAGGGTTTCCATTACTTATGTACACAGCAAACCTGACCCCTTTTTAGATTAAAATGGATGTGTACGCTGACAAATGTAAGTTGGAAACTTGCATATTTTCCATTCAGATTTCTTTGCCATGAAACTTATAGATATTGTTGGAATCAGTCTCATTCATTTGTTGGGACTGGGAAAGGTAATCATCCTTCAACTGAAGTTGCACCATATCTCAGTTCAATGTGCCAGTATTTTTATAATTTTTATATATTCTATGTAGGAGAAGAGCTATTTTTAGCTAAGCACCTCTGAATTTTAGAGACTGATTTACTCTGCTCCAGCTTTGTCCTGCCTGTACAGGAAGCATGATTCCTTCTTGAGATATAAAGTTACACAGGACAATTTTCCTTCTGCAGTCTTGGCTTCTCAGAGTGACCAACAACTTCCCACTGCCCCTTCTTCTGACATATATGTGGCTTGCTGTGACATCCCAAACTGAGGAATAAGGGCTATCTACATGTCTTTAAGCACTCAGATCACTCTTACAGAATTCACACTTGAGTTTACATGAATGTGATGATCTGAAGAGAAATAAAGACAGATTCTTATCTCCAAAAGTCTTAGGTATTTGTACTTTTGCTAGCATTAGAAGGTGTCCTAAACAATACTGTCTCTGTTTCCTTATTGCCAGAAGGGTAATGATCCTGTCTACCATCTGTTTTATATGTCTTTCAGAAATAATCACGCTTTGAGGTAGACATCAGAGCCTGGTTTATTTCTTGCTCAGCTACCTTAAAGGTTTTTAATCCAGAAGAACCTTACTGGTGATACACAGATACCATCTGTATGTATGCATTAATGTATTTACCATAAATTATTTGACAACCTGAAGGAACCAACCATTTTGCAGCAAAGTTAATTCCACTTTATCATTATATTTTTGCCCCAAGCTTATATAAGTTATCTATACCTGAGCTGACCATTCTGTGGAACTTCATGCCATTCCTGCTTCTAGCCATCTTAATCAGAAGTCACCTTCCTCTTTCCAATTTCAGATGTTCAGGTGCTTTTATTACCAAACATATTACTTATAATTCTGCATGCTGTCACTATGCGAGAGGCAGCAGAACTAGTGACAAGAAGAAGGATTTTCATATTTAGGTTCTGCAGCTGAGTATTAACAGGGGTGGTTTTCTTTAAATTCCTGAAACCCATGAGTAGCAGTACAGCTTCCCATAAGCTTCCACTATATGTCTGACTTAGGAGCCCCAACACTAGTGCTACAACAATCACTGCTAGATTCCAAAGCATAAAAAAGAAAAGCTGGTTGCATGACAAGTGTGTTTGTTATAGCAGCAGATGCAGAAGCAGAGATAAAAGATGTGTCTTGAGTCATGGTTATGTCAATGCATTGTTTCCCTACCCTTAAACTTTTATGACACTATTTTCAATCGTTCCATCAACATAGCTAATCTTTAACGTTCATTTAGTTACAGGGTAAATTTATTTTGCAATATACTTATTTTTAAAATGAGATTCTACATGGAAGATTATATTCATTCTGAATCACAGAATCACACACTGCAGAAGAAAAGGGCCTATATTATAATTTATGTAACTTTGAGATGGAATTCAGCTGAGACCTGATTTGGTTTATTGTTTTAGGAAGAATGAACAAATTTTCAAGAATGTGGGGTCTGTTTCTATTAGTTAACATACTAAGAGGAAATCTAATTACAGTCTTGCCACAGCAATCGCAGGATGACCACTGTACAAATACCTCAAAAAGTACAATTACACTTGGTGACTGAGATCTTTTCCATATCTGCTTTTGTAGTCCTGACTTGCTGATCACAGGCTGCCAAACCAAGCAGCAATGTTCTATCAGTAATGTTGTTCTGCAGAAGTGGCCACAGGATTTTGTTCTGCTGTTCTTCCACCCACCAAAATTTCACCAGAGCACACACAGCCTTACACATGACCATACAACTGCAAAATATACACATCACTCCTTTTGTTTCAAGCACAGATTGTCTGAACTGGGTTGCTGGAACTCTCTTCGCAGTGATTCTAAAATAGCTCTGGTAAAATCTAGCCAAATTATGAATTCAGAGATGTATCATACACAATCACTGTATTTCCTTCACTGAGGCATTTAAGCCTTCTACAGCACATCTTGACAAAAACTTAACAAGCCACAGAGACAAGCAGCAGAAGGCTGAACAGTGCATGAAACTGTTAAAGCAATGACATAAAAGTAATGAGGGTGAATTTCATTTTGACATGCACACTGCCAACAGATTAATCCAAAATTATCAACAGAAAAGGAGTCAACATTTAGATGGATGTAAAACTGAAACAGAATTAATTTCATCACTGTGACCTTGAGCAGCCTTTGGGTTATGGGCATTACTTTTCATTCCAACAAATACAATATTGTAAAGTATCTGCTGATGCTGGCTGCAGTATAACGTTCTCACATGCCCTTCCTTAAGTGGTTTGGCATAGAAATTTTAAGAATAGCATCCATTTTCCACTCATAGTACTTCCTTCTTTGGAAGTCAGCATCTCATCCTCTGAGAATAAAATTGCAAAACATTTCCTTCTCTTCCAGTTGGATACAAGTGGGGATAAACATGTGACACACAATTACCGTAGATTAGGAAGAGATGTAGGAAATAACTTCAGTGAGTAAGCTTTCCTACCAACACTCAACTTGTAGAAAATTTTAGTCTTCAAATTGCCTCTGCACAGAGGCTTCTACATCAATGCACAAGGAAAAATATTTGACAATTTAAAATAATATTAGAGCAGTTCTGCTTTGCTCAAGCATCTGTGAGATTTACTACAGGGAAATGGACTGAGCCAAGAAGAGATGGCATGGAAAAGGCATCAAGGGAATTACATTTCACATACCTTACTCTAGTAATACACATACCATACTCTGGTAATTTTGCCCCAGGGGATCAGAATTTTCCAAATCTTTTATTTTCTCTGTAGGAAAAAGTGGGGGAAAAAAAATATTTGCAAAATGTGCTTTTTCCCCCCTCTGTCTTCTGGAGAGGATTTTTTTTCTGAAAATACAGTTCACTAAGATGCTAGAAAATATTCCAGACAAAACTTGAGTACCTAAACCTGTGCTCTCTCTCATTGGAGCTCACGTATCAAGGAGATGTGGAACACTGAAGGTGGAACTGAAGTAAATTTGCATTTACTTAATATTTTTATATGGAAAATCAGACTCACTGTCTCAAAAAATAGGAGAGCAAACCTTTCACTCTCTCTTTCTGCAGCAGCATTATCAATATTGCCTCCAAGTCAATGTTTGCTATGAGTTATTTTTTAGCTTTCAAAACAAGAATTTATGAAAGATACTTCAAGTATTACTGCTCAACACAGTATATTCTTGTACTTTTCAGCATGGCCAACCTAGTCACCTGGCTAATAGATTAAACTTTTCACATTTTTCCCCAATTCTTAATGAAATAGCTTAGTTTATGGCCCACAGTCAACAGTTCTACTGAAGTGACAGATTTTCATAAGTTTAAGATTTAGTATCAAAAAGCTTAGATAAACAATATTCTGAGTCATGGTAAAGGTATGGTGATGGTTCCACAGGACATTATGAATAGTTGAGCTCATCTGAAGTACGAATTGCTAAGAATTTTTAGTCTTCCTTTTCTTACCACCAAATTCTACAATCCTGCTAGTATAATTTGCTGTGCCTGCAAAAGAATAGCAAACTTGCCACAGTTATGGTAAAGTTTAACTTTTTTCTGTTATGTAAGTCGGCAGTTACGTAGTTAATAGTGCCTTCTGTATTGCAAGACAGGGAATAACTGCGTCAAATGTGAGAATACATCTGACTCATATCCAAGTCTTCCAGCTGCCATGCACATTTCCTAACAACATCACTTTATGACTAAAATTTGAGTCATCAAAAAGACAATATTGTCAATACAGCACTTTATCAGAGCATCATTGTGACTATAACAACGTATATAGAAGAATATTTTGTGAGCTGATGAATTAGACAACCTGAGAAAACATTTCCTTTACACACTTCCATTATATTTTGCACTATTTATTTGCAATGCACTTTCAAAATTTGAATCAGATTATTCTAAGGTGTCTTTTGAAAGAGAAGAAAAGGAAAGCAAAACTAAAAAATACTTTGGGCATTTCTTCATCATTCTCCTTTTCAGCTGCTGCTTTTTCAAATGTCACTTCTCAGAAGTCAATTATCTGCACTATGAAATGCCAGCAGTGAGACTGACAGTCCATGCTATTCAGTCCATTACATCTGCTGGGTCTACTTATATTCAAATTTTGTAAGGGCTGTATTAAAAATGTTTGGAATAAAAAAATCTGATTATAACTTCAAATTGTGGGTAATTAATGTTCAAAAGAGCTTTTACCCAGAGCATTAGAATATCTCAGAGTTTTGATATATGCACCTCCACAAAACTCCTGTCCCAATATGTATAACACATCCAGCATTCTGAATAAGGAGATACGTGCACCAGGCAAAAGGAAAATCTTAAAAAAAAAAAAAAAAAAGCAGCTGCAAGAAAACTCTTGAGAGACCTTAAAGCATTTTCGGATACTGAAAAGGGACCTACAAGAAAGCTGGAGAGTGACTTTTTAGAAAGGCATGTAGTGATAGGACAAAAGGGAATGACTTTAAGCTGAAGGAGGGTAGATTTAGATTAGACAGTGGAAAGAAATTCATTATTTAAGAGGTATGAGAAACTGGGGCAGGTTCCCAGATAAGCTGTGGATGCCCCATCGCTGTGCATGTTCCAAGCCAGGTTAAATGGAAATCTTTGAGGAATCTGGTCTAGTGAGAGTTGTCCCTGCCCATGGTAAGGGGATTGTAAGCAAATGTTCTCTAAGGTCCCTTCCCACCCAAACCATTCTATGGCTCTATAACTTCCTGTGAGAATACAGTTGGACCAGATGTTTGTTGTAGGTCGCTTATAACTGATAAATTCTGTTTTAATACCTGAATCCCTGGGCTCTAAGGCTCTCTCCTAATTTTGAAACACTTCAGTTTTGCACAGAATACCTTCTTTCACTTTTCCAAAGACCAGGTAAGCAGGAATGAGCATGACTGTACAATGCAGAAATTAGAGGGAATCACTGGTGAGAAAAGGGAGGAGAGATGTGATTGCATTTAATCCAAACATCTGATATAGCTCATGGAAATAGAAACTTTGGAATGGATATAAGCCCAAATTTTTTAAGGCTATCTACCTTTAAAGAGGCTTCTCAGATTATGTAAAGAAAAATATTATAAAAAAATAAAGCTGAATTCTTATCTTGACCTGGAAAGTAAGGCTTTACATAACAACTTAGCACAACAAAATATTGCTGATGTGAACAAACATAAAGAACATGGATAACAGAGTACAATCCCCTTTCTCAGTCTGGAGAACAGTTATTTTTCTGGCAATGCTTACGTAGGTTAGAAACATTATAGAGGAAAAGAATATCATAAAAACTCTGTAAGAGATGTTTGCTGAAGGCAAATAGCTTAATAAGAATGTTAACTCAAAAGCAAGTCCATGAGATAAATGATAATATCTTATCTGTACTTTCCCAAGACAGAGACTAGAGTAAAGTTTCAGGTTCAGAACAGTGCTTCACCAATATTGCATTAAGTGTCACTCTACTTTGGCAAATCTGTAATTAGACACAAAGAATCTTCATTTTTCCAGCTATGATGGGTTCAGCTTGGCTGACTGAAAACCCTCAGCCAGCATCTCTCTCACTCCCTCTCCTCAACGGAACATTTCTCCCTCCTCTATCTAATTGCTACAGAGCATTTTAACCTTTCTTAAATATATTTCCAATCTTTCTTAAATATATTTCAAAACACATAAATAAATATATTTCCAAGCCACCAGTGTGGCTGATGGGTTCAGCTGTGTGTTATGCTAGGTCTGGAGCCAGCTGGCCAGTGCCTGTGTCCAGCACAGGGCTGTCCAAGTCTCTTCCTACAGAGGCCCCCACACAGCTCCCCTGCTACCCTGTCTTACCATGTACCACACACCTGTACATAAATTATTACAGAAACATCTGTTCACTCTCTCAGAGGGCCATATGATTAATAGAAGATCTTTTTCTGCTATTTTAGGCCAGACTGAACATGTTTGTCGGTAAACTAACAGTGCAATTAGGCATTTATTCTGAAGGTATTGAATCCAAGCACTCTCTGACAAGAGGGGAACATTTTTCTGTAAATCACCTATCATTCAGGAAAAGTGCTTAAAACAACAAAAATTATTAAAAAATGGTCAGACTTTAATGTAGATTTATTACAAAGTGCTCAATATAGCTTAAGATATTACAGAAATTGAAAGACTGAGACAGGCACATGAGCTCTTGAAGAGTATTATAATAAAATAAAATAAAATGTAAATCATACTTCTAGACTTTACCTGAAAAAATAATGTTTTCTGTTAATGTTACATGCATTTGAAAGTGGACTTTTCCCTTTCTTTACAAGAAATTTATGGTGATACAGATATGTCAAAGAAAAGCCTGTTTTTCAACTCTTCCATTTCATTCCCTAAATTTGGGATTTTTTTTTGCTTTGTTTAGTCATCACATGCTTCAGATTGAGTCATCCAAACCAAAGCAAAAAATACTCCTGGAGTGACTGATGTTGAACTAGATTTTATTTTGCTACTACTTATACAAATGACAGTATTAATTATACACAAACCTATGTTAAACACACAGAATAAAAATGGAAATACAGATTACAAATATGGATCATCCAAGTTTTAATAGGAGCTACTTTGTAGCTGTCCTAGAAAAATCTCCCTCTTTGGCTGAAAATGCCATCTTCATGTCATGACCCTGGACTTGTTAGGTCTCTCTCATGTAAGCTAGTATGTGGAACTGAGCCAAAATAAACCATAAATACAAAAGGAATAATTTTTAACTGAGGGGGAAGTGCATGTGAAAAGAGAAATTTACGTCATCCTATATGGGGATGACTAGATCACATTTTCATGAAAGGTGCTGGCAATAATTCAGAAATTTTGAACTAACAGAATTTGGTTTTATGAAGCTAAACAGTAATTATATATAATCCTGCATGTTATCTTGACTCCAATTATATAAATAATATTAAAGTACACCAGCAAACAAAGCACACCTGAATGAACTTGGAAGTGATTGATGCTTAACTTCTGGCATTTACCTTCATAATAAATTCTCCAATTGACTAAGGAGGTGTATCCTCTTTGTGTGATTACTGAGAAACTCCCATACAATCTGGCAACTCCCATTTCACAAAGTAAATGTAAAAAATATAAAAGGAGTCTGATGCGAACAGAAGATTATTGCATGCTACTGAGTCATGAGCATGAGTTAGGTGAGAGCACATGCACAGTCTCCACGAGACTTAAGAAAAAGCTTTCTAGTTTGATTAGCTGGAAGAGAGCAAAATAGTGACAAGAATACATCATTAAATTTAAAAGAATAGAATACTTCTGTTTCTAACTCTATATACAGAACCCATGTCAAATATTTGCATTCAATCCAAGACTTGTATATCAGAAAAAGAATTGCCTAAACAGTGTAATTTGGATTAAAAAAAGAAAAAAGCACTTAGTATCTTTCATTGCCACCATTCATATTCTCATTTATCATTACCCCATGTCAAGTGCATCTCACAAAAACTACTTCCTGTCTGAAACTGTGTCAATACAAAAATCACTAAATACCATGAGTAAAATTTGCAAAAGAACAGTAAAAATCCAAAAGCTATTTTAAAAAAAGAAAAAGAAAAAGAAAAAGAAAAAGAAAAAGAAAAAGAAAAAGAAAAAGAAAAAGAAAAAGAAAAAGAAAAAGAAAAAGAAAAAGAAAAAGANAAGAAAAAGAAAAAGAAAAAGAAAAAGAAAAAGAAAAAGAAAAAGAAAAAGAAAAAGAAAAAGAAAAAGAAAAAGAAAAAGAAAAAGAAAAAGAAAAAAGTTCAGTACTGTAAAATACTGTGAACCAACAGTAAAGCAGGACTACATTACATGCAACGGTTACTTGGTAAGACAAAATGCCCACACTTCAAATGTATCCCTCCCTTTCTTCTTCTCCCAACTTTACATTTCTGAGCATGAAGCCATATAGCCTGGAATATTGCTTTGCTCAGCTGGGGTCAGCTGTCCTGGCTGTGTTCCCTCACAACTCCTTGTGTACCCTAGTCTCCACGTTGATGGGGTGAGAAGCAGAAAAGACCTGGACTCTGTGTAACCCCTGCTTAGGGATAACTAAAACATCCCTGTGTTATCAACTGTTTTCAGCACAGATCCTAAAGACAGCCCCATACCAGACACTATGAAGAAAATTCTGTCTATCCCAGATAAAGCCAGTATAGTATCCTGGGACCCTTATCTTGATTCTATGGAAATCCTAATGAAAAGATTCACAAGCTCATGAGCATTGCTAGTCACAAATATATTTCTGTGAGACAGAGCCTGATCTCTCTTTATACCTCCTCAGTTCCATGACTGAGCTTTCAACCTCCTCTCTAATACCTCACAGAGACACAGTGTTAGAAAGAACAATTAGACCTTGGAGCACCTACAGGCCCAACACCTTGATCCATATGTTACACACCAACTTCAGAACAGCTGTCTGTTACAAGTTAAAGGCTTATCTTTGTGGGATGTAAATTGTTCACCTACCGAAACAGCAAGGTCAAGGAGGCATTTTTAGCTACATTATCAACATTTTTATAGAAGTTACTTGCTGTGTAGATTCTCAACAATACATTTATAGCAATGACAGTTTATTTTTCTTTAATTGCTAGAGGTTGGGGTTGTTTGGAGAGATTTTTTTGTTTTGTTTTTCTTGTCCATGGACATTAGCTAAGAATAAGATTTTCACTAAGGCAGAGACTACCAGAACTGCAATGTTGGAAATCTGAGTATCAAGCACAGAGGACTGGGTCTGCAATGTATTTCTGTGGAGACTCATCTGCTATATGTAGGAGTGGAGATATTAAATACTTTAATAATGCTTTAATGTACATAATTAAATACCTGTGAGAGTAATAAAGCCATTAACATCAGATTAATATTTAACTTTAAAAATAGGAAACGCCCATGAAAAAATCAAATCAAATCAAAATAAGGAGTGATCTTGTAGCTGTTTACATGTACCGTATTAAAGGCTCAAATAGGTGAAGAGTACAAAACAAAATAGATCTAAAAGGACTAGGAATGAGGAAAAAAAGCAGCATGACTAGGCATAGCAGTAATAGAGACAATTCTTATTCTGGTGATTCCATTCCAAGAAGCATATTTTCTTTCTATAAAAGGTCAGAATGTTCACCTGTAATGTTCTAGCTCTGTTAACCACTTATAAGGACCCTGGATGTCTTCAGATGCCTCTCATTGATTGAATATGAACAGCTATGGACATTATGGATGACTATGGCTGTCTGTATGTTCCTACACCACTTCTTCCACTGCTAAGTGTATATCTTATATATGAAGTGCCACTGAGCACGGGTAACACATTAAAAATCAGTGATTTTTAGAACTAGCCCCAGAACTAGATGATGGTGGTAGGAATGTGAATGTATATGAAGAAGAACATATATGTGTGTAAGCACTGGAAGAAGTGGCAGAACTAGGATCGAAAGAACAGCCCAAAATTATGATTAAGAACACTTTTTTCAAGATGCTGCTACCAGGGATAAAGTGGAATTGTGTTGTTTACCTCCAGGGAAAAAAAGGCCTGCACTCTGCTAAGACCACAGCACAGATGACTTGACAGTGGAAGATCTGCATCCTGAGATCAGGATGGAAATAAGTAGCACCATGTCACATATTCCATTCCTTTTCCATTAGTTCACCAGGAAAACACACTAAAGACATATAACTTAAATGGGGGGAAACAGACAATAAGCAGCAATCAGATCTAAGATTTCAGAAAAGTGAAATAAGCCATATTCTGCAGCAAATGATCACGTCTTAACAGCCAAAGACTACAAAAGGATATACAGATCTGTACAAAGTAGTTTGTCACCACCAATCAAGAAAAAACAATAAATGCAATGGGAATTGACAGCAATGTCTCTTGTCCTCTGCTTTGCACATCAATAATCCTGGCCAAACCTGGTAAAACTTGGCAACCCAAGCTCAATGCTTGCAAAATGTGGGTGTGAAAGGGAAACTGGGTGAAATTCAGTAGAGGAGGAATGAAGACGATAAAATAAACTCATTTAGAAGTTTTGTAAATAAGAATCTCTCTCCTTTTCCGAAAGATTCCACACATAGTTTTAGTACAAATATTTTCTTGCAGGGGATATGCCATTGATTACTAAATGATTGGGCAGGGTGGGGAAGGGCATGAGTTATGAAGATCATATTTATATTTGATACAGAGGCAGAAAGAGAAGCATAATCATGCATATCCTTAATATTATTTATTCATTACCTAAAGCAGAACTACATCTTCAGATTCAGTTTTGAGTTTCTTGCATTTACTGTGTTTTTCTCATACTTGGAATATGCTCCTTATAATAAACATTCAAACTCCTTACTTGAGGTGCTCAAGAGGAAGCTAAGTAAGGCACTATTGAAAGGGACATGGCCATAGTTCCTTTTGGGCATTATTGTCTTTCACTTCTGATTAAGAGTTCTAAATTTGGTGCAATTTACCTTACTGTCAGCTCTGACTTACAGGAGAAACAAACATAGAGTTAATGACTGACTATCAAGAGAAGGAGGAAATCAAGAAGTTTTATGCCTGGTAGATCTCGCTAATCATATACTACTGATCATCTGCTGAATACACACCCAGCAACATATCCACGGAAAGGTTACTTGTTATTACAATTATTGTATCCCTTTGCCCTGGCCATGGTGCTGAACACAAACACGAGTTTGGGCAAATTGTGGACTCATAGAATGGTTGGGTTGGAAGGGAAGATCATGTACTTCTAACCCCCCTGCCATGGACAGGAATTCATTTCACTAGACAAGATTATTTAGTGCCCCATCCAGCCTGGCCTTGAACACCTCCAGGGACAGGAAGTCCACAGTGTGTCTGAGCAATGTGTTCCAGTGCCTCACCATCCTCGCAGCAAAATATTCTTTCCTATTATCTAATTTACACTTACTCTTCTTCAGGTTAAGGCCATTCCCCCCTTGTTCTGTCACTACATGCCCTTGTGAAAAGTCCCACTTCAGTCTTCTTCTAAGGCCCCTTTACCTACTGGAAGGCTGCTATCAGGTGAGTGCAGTCCTGTCCCACAGTTGTCTGAGTGGCTTGAGAAGTCACAGACAAGGTGGATATTTTCCAGAAAAAATAATTTTTTCATCATTTTCATTTCAATTTGATCAGCAAAAATTTTTTTAAGCGACCTTAAAAGGTTTTTGGGGGTCGGGGTGTTTTTATTTCCCAGGTGGTTGTTTTCAAGAGTCCATTCCAGCATCTTTGAAAAAACATTGTGAGAAAATAAAGACATAGCTCTTTTGAACATTTAACTACTGTGCATGGATACTGCTAAGCAGACACATACTCTGTTCCCATAGCCATATCTTCTTTCCTTTTCTGGACTACTTCCTCCACTTCCAACTTTTCCTGTGTTGCATGAATATTCAAAAGTGCACTGACCTCCTCTTAACATGTAAGCAACATTTTCCCTTAAGTAGGATGGTGTGGGAGCTGACAGTGGTCACATAACAGATTTGTAGGCTTCAGGCACTAGCTGGAGCCTGTAGGAAAGTCAAATACACAACATTCTCAGTCTGGAAAGTGAAATCATAAGGAAGAATCCAAACAGGTCTTAGAGAAGGAAAACAACCTTTGCATGTGTTGTCTGTCTCCTTGTTACTTACTTGCAAGAAACAGTCAAGGGGTGTTGCTCCTAACTGTCCAATGATGGTGATGTGTTGGTTTGATGACCTATTTTCATCGCTTTTGCTTTACCTTTTCGGACCTTCTCAGAACTGTCTATAAAAGAAGATCTGGAAGAATAAAAAGGCTCTCTCTTTGCAACTAAGCTGAGAGTCTGTGTCGTCACTATCACCGTTCCTAACACAGTGCAACAGGATGGGATTTTGAGTCTATAGATACTACAGTGAATTCTGTTAGCACAGTGATTTCTGCTCAGTTGTAGACACTACTCAGTGCAGAAAAAAAATAATTTTGCTTTCGGATAAAAAGAAAAACAATGTATTTTGTAGGAAAGGAAAAATGCATCAATATTCAGCCCTTTCTTCCAGGAACTGGACTTGTAAATTAGAAGTCCCAGTTCGCCCCACAATTTGAACACTAGCTAATCTTCTCACTCTGAAGGCTTGACTGCTTATTCCTGTTTCTTCCACCTTTGCAATGAGATGTTCTGTAAGACATGGGTACTTGGTAGCCTTCTTTTACATGGTTCATTTCTTTGACAGGACTTGTCCTCTCACCTCTATTAAACTACTTTATCTTAATGTATCTTTTTTACAAACTAGACTGCTTATGTACACAATCATTTTATAGACACTGTTGCTAGATCCTTCTTACATAAGAGTTACTTCAAACTGTTAGAAAAAAAGATTGTAAGAAATTAAAAGCCACATTAAGAAAGATTGACTATAAAACTATATTTTATAAATTATACACGTATTGGTATTTCCTGCCAAAGAATACAGGCAAATGTGATTTAAAGGTATTCTGTAACTTATTTGAATGTGGAAGCACACAGCTCTTTTATCATCTCTGCTTGTTAGAGTCTAAAACACAGAGTGTGTGCACTTGTTTCTGATGCTTAGCTCTGAGATCCAGAAAAACACTGAATTTCATATAACATGAAATTTATGGACATGCTTTCATAGTGATACATGAAAACAGCTGTTAAAGTTAGAAAAAGTTAAAAGTGTGAGTGTGTAGATTAGAGTGTTTTCTTAAGTCACTGGGTGAAAAAGTTTAGACTTTAAAATAGTTTAAAGAGAGCAGAAGACAAGATTGAGGATTTAGAATGTTGTTTCTTTTCCTTTTTCTTTCTTCTTCATGTTCTTCTTCTAGAAGTTTTTGGGTAATAGTAGGTGATTGGATAGAAAATGTCGCAGTGCAGCACACAGGTGATGGGTCATTGGGTCATTAAGAAAAACAATATACATCTATTGTTAATTAGATAAGAATGAGTATAAAGATAAAAGAACTGCGTTGTTCGAGGCCATTTTTGTACCATCAGAACGAAATGTGCCAGGCTGCAGTGACTTGAAATTATGCAGAAAGTCTGGAGAGACCTGCCAAGTTTTGTGATAACATCCTAATAAACATGAGAAACAAGATCCTAACAGGTTTTGGAGTTTTTGTCCTGACCCAGAGAACTGTAATAAGCGGGACTCCCTGAGAAGGAGCTCATCTCAGAGGAGACTGAGAAATCCAGGAGTGAAAAGAAGTGCAGAAGAAGCACAGCAGCAGAATCAAGAGAGAAAAAAGAAACAAAGAATTTTAAAAAAGTTATATGCTTTTTGCAAACATGGTTACTTTCTGAAGTATACTTTTTATTTTTTTAAATCTAGGTGTGAGTTACTCAAATAATGGTATTTCCCCTGCATAGTCACTTTCTCATATTTTTGAACTCCAGAGAAAATTTGTACTCCATTTCTTGAAATCTATAGGCTTTGGTTATATGAAGTGTTAAAATTTCCCTTAATAAAAATCTACAGCTCTTAATTTTTCCTTATTCATGAGTTACTCATGGTGATACAATGAACAGTTATGCCTTTCTTAAATGCGTGGACATCTTTAGGGTTTAAAAAACACACACATTTTGACAATAGCAAATAACATATATTGTTAATACCTGCAGTGCAACAGATTGTCAGGGACAATCTAATATTCCCCATCAAAGGGAAGAGGAAATATGATAATGAATGAACTACAACAGAATCATTATTATTATCAGAAAAAAATCCAAACATATATGACATATAGACTGACCTGTTTAGTACCATTAATACCAACTGTCTTCTAGCACTTCGTACTCATCTCAATTTTTAAAGCAATAATTGAGTGGGAGGCAGAATTTAAGAGGTAATAAATAAAAGCATGTCATTACATCTTTGTTATTTTCCTCTTACATGCCACCTTAAAGTCATAGTTAATTCATCACACACCCAGTTTGAAAAGAAACCTTCACAAATAACTGCAGCTTTCCTAGTGATCAGACAAAAGTAAGAATGATTGGAAGAAGGGTAGAACACTAATACCGAGAAGGGGAAAAGGGTAAAATATGAATACATAAGACGGACAAACATAAAGACTGAAAGAGGTGTCATGATTTGCATAGTACCATACGTTTTAGACCATTCATTTTGTTGACCAGAAATTGAAAAACAACTGAGATAATGGTAATGAAGTTAAATCACTACAGCTTTAGCAGTATGCATGTGAAAGTACTGTGTTTTTTCTACTGTCTATGGGCAGGCATTCATCTGACTCAAATCATAATCAGATGCATCAATAATTCATATTTTTTTTCATTGATGCCAGTGGTCATTCTGCATCAGCAAAGCTGAGATGAGGCAGAGCACTGAAGCACAAACAGGCATCGAGTGTGTTGTATCAACCATGTGGTTATATTAAATGTTTTATACCCTCAAGCATTGACATTTATTCTACTCCTTAAGTACTGAAATAATTTTTCAAATAAAAAAAGCATACACCACACCATGTTTCAGTGCATACACTTATTTTCAGAACAGCAAAAACTAGAAAATAATTACCAGCTCTGTTCACTGAGTGTTCTTTTAATCTCACAAATACAGCCTGCTGCTTTGGTAGATAGATAAAACTATCTCACCAAACACTGTAACTCTATCCTAAACAAAGGATTTCTGCCTTTTAGAACTGCATTGTAATAAGCTTCTTGAGCATGCAGCTCTAGTGAATGATATTTTATTCATCACAACACAGATACGTACTTTCAGTTTATTGGACATGCTTAGTTTTCATTTACTGGATCTGTGGAGGGATGCATCTCTAAATTGGATCACTTTGGTACAGAAAACTCAGAATAGCTTTTGGGAACAATAGTGAACAGAAGCTGAATGTACTTAAGTACTTTTAAATTCTCCAGATGCTGCAGATGCTGTAATCCTGAGATTCTGAAAATGAAAACTCTTTTTACAACAGAGAAAGAACAGCTGTCATTAAAGAGTGGCCTGGCCCAAGATAAACAGCCAGTAAAGACACTCATTATTTAATCTCCGCCCAGTTTCCAAAAGGAACAAACAATACACGTTCCAGGAGGAGCTGACGAATTAACAACAGCTGCTTGCCACACCTGATAAAAAAAAATAACAATTACAAGAGTACCTATATGTGGAGTTTGCACCCATCTTTATGTTTGTGACTTGACTTATGGCAAGTTCCTGGTTCAAGGAAAGGAAGTTCCGGTTTTGTAAATAAAAATGCTCGCTTTAAAACTCTGTGACTATATGATTCTGCTAACCATTTCCTAAGAAAAGCTGCCTCTTCCTGTAACTTAAATAAAGACAGTCCTCACACATGCTAATGTACTGTGTTTGTATGCAGAAGAGCAGGTCAATGAATTTTGACTGTGACTGTAGGTAAAATGCCAATTATTCTGTTGCAGAGGGTATTATGTTACAATCATCAAACTGAAATAAAGCAACTGTTAAAGCATCTGGATTGAATTCAGGACTAGAGAATTTTAAAACGTGAAGGAGATTTTTTTTTTTTCCAAAGCCCAAACAGTATTCCTTAGCTTATATTCAATAGTATAATGCATTGACCACTTAAATATATCTCACTTTAATGCCTAAGTACATTTACTTTCCTTCAAAAAATGTTCAAAGATCCAGTTGTGCCACTCTGTAGCAGTAGCATAGAAGAGTCTACCCACACATGAACCTGCTGTGCTAAGCACTGAATAACCTCTCCTTCAATTATACTCTTCAACTCAAAGATTTTTTAATTTGATGTTAAAGTCAATGGTATTCACACAAGGGTAACATTTTCATTAAAAATGTGAATTTGTTAACCTCATGGCAACTATCATCACTGTGTATAAAATTACTTTGTACATTCCAAATAATGGAGCAAAAATCTTATCTTTTTAGAACAAACTTACCCAAATTGGAGTGAATGCTATATTTTGGTTAGATCTAGGTAATGCAGTTTAGCTGTTGTGGCCAAGACTGACAGCTGAGAAATTCTATAAAATATTCAGGATGAATACAGCAAGAGAAGAAATCTGGCAATCTAAGGCCATGTAAGGAGCTGTGATAGAAATTTCCATAACAAAAACAGTGTATTTTGAAACTTCTCACATTTTACACAAAAAGAGCGATTGGCATTTGGGGTAGTAACTTTTTTGGCAACAACAGATTTTCTTGACAAGCCATACACTGATTCTACCATTATGTTTCACCACTTTCAAAAAATATCAAAACTGTGTCCATTTCAAATCATTCTTCAGTAGAACCTGGCTTGGGATAGCACAATAGAGAATTCAAATCCTGAGTGTTTGCATGCAATGTAATTAAATACCCATGAAAAAGGGCCAGAGTAAAATAAAATTTACTGTTCCACACCTATGGGTCTGTTGAAGTCCCACTCAGGTGGAATAGTTGTCTTTAACCATCTGAAAATTTAATGGTAAACACAGAAATGTAATATGATTAAGAAATGCATTCAAAGTTATTTGCATAGAAACTAAGTTTGCATAGAAATTCAGAAAGTTATTTCAGATTAATTTTCACCAATGACAACATTGATGGGTTTACAGTCACAATAATCAGAAGGTATTAGATACAATAAACAATATAAGCCTTGTGGTCAGGGTTTCTCACTTCCAAGCTAACTGGGAACCCTCTTTCCAATCTGGTTAAATTGCTGACTTTCTCACAGTTGTTTAGCCTCAGCGGGAATGGAGGGATTTCTACCACCATATTCCCACAATTTTGGTTGTAAAGACACTCTCAAGTTTATATTTAAGCCTTCTCAGGCTGCAGCAGAAAATAGGAGTATTGGCTATGCAAGGATTTCATTTGCAGTGTCAGTTCACAGAGGTACAGGTTATTTTCAGCTGACCTATTGAAAACCTAAATCACAGAACGTTCATGGATAGGGTTTTTTTATCTCTTTTGGTCTATCTTTAATTTGCCCAAGTCCCAAGTACTCAAACTTAACATGACAGAACAAAAGACTCTCCTAAACACAGAGAAATGAGGGGATTTATAATTTAATAAAAGAGCAAATAAAATTAGGTTAAAGAAAGTATCCTAGGCTACAGAAAAGTCTGCCCTAGAATTCAAGGCATCCAAGTTCCTGTTGGTCCTCTCTCTCTCACCTCCCAGTCCCTTCCCTCTCAACTCCCAGTTCCTTACTTTTCTGCTGCCTTTACTCCACTCCTCCATTCCCACAAAATTAACTATATATGCTTTAGCTTCCTGCTTCAACTCCAATAAAAACAATGCATGTTTTTATTATGGTCCTCCAACCTCAAAGACCTTCCTGCAGGGCCTAGGGATGAAATGATGGGAGACAGCTTTGTCCCACAACTACATCCAAGGAATCTCCTTTTCCTCTATCTCTTCCTGCTGTTACAAAACTGAGCATATGAAGAAGAAATGGAAATTCTGATCTAGCTTCAACCATGTGGGGCAGGGAGGATTTGCTTTAATTTTTCTGCATTAATCCTCTTTTCTTCTGCAGGAGGTTTGACAAATACTTTCTCTGCAGTATACACCTGCCTAAAGACCAGTCTGTTCATTAGAAGCATGTCAGATCTGCTCTGTCATGTGCAGCAACCCCAACCAGTTACTTCTCCCAGGAGACAAGGAAGGAGAAAAGCTTTCAATTCAAACAATATCAATCAACAGCTGTGATCTGAGATCTCTCAGGATCTGTCCACACTGCCATCATTGTAGGCCTAAACTAGTGAGGGTTCTTTGCAAATTCTTGACATGTTTCCTTCCTAATCCTTCCTTGAACTTAAGTAGAATTTAAAATTTGGCCTTTAATTGTCAAAACCCTGGGAAGTCAGAATGATTTCTCTCTAGACACCTGTGCTATTTACATTTACCACCTTATCATATGGATGACATTTGTACATTAATGAAAAGCTACAGCTTCCTCTACTCCACAGCATTTGATATCCAACACTTTAACTGATGTCTGAGCATCAGACACAGCATTTGTTTGAGCAGAGAAGAAATTTATAATACTCCATTTCCAACCAAATTGCACCTTTTTTCATCCAGAAGTTGGTGAAGATGATCAACATCAGAAACATTCTTCTCTTTTTCTGAGAGAATGGTGTAGTATCACACACCTTTCAGAGCCCTTCTGTGGTTACTCATGAAAAAGTATTCCCATAGCCTTCAGAAGGCCCGGGCTTTTAAACATCCACATCCTGCAACATACATGAAATCTGCAAAATTAAGCAAGGTCAAACCAGGAAATTTTCTCCATGTGTCTCCTCAGGATGAGGAGATTTATGGAAAGAGGAAGAAGTGTATCATTATTTTGTATTCAAAAGACAAAAAGCAACAAATGGCACTGTATTAAAGCAAAACATGTTTCAGATAAGGAGAAAAGGCTGTTTGATCTAATTTATCCTTTTCTTTTGAATATAGGTATTATGCATTTTCCTTTTAATGTTTCTCAGCATCTGCTAGTCATCTGTGAACAGAATTTCAGATGTTCTCAGGTAAAACAGCTCTCTGGTGCCTCCACAGTTGGTGGTGGAGGTTTGGAGATTGGTTGGGGATTTTTGCTTTTTTTGGTTTGGAGTTTTGGCACTGTTGTGATTTTTTTTTTTTTTCTTTTTACTTTTCCTACATTTCCAATTCCAGGAGTTAACACTTAATATCTGGGGAAATAAGCAAAATGAGGGTAGAAACAGAACCAAGTTATGAGTTATAACCAATGAGTTAAAGACAAAGTTATTTTATAAAGGGGCAGTGGCTTGAGAGAAAAGATTTAAAAACTGAGTCCTGCGAACTAAAGTGAAGTCAGTCTTAAGAAGCTTCCCTCAAATTGAGGAGTATGAATTGCTCTTCCAAGCTAAACTAAGAGAAGTCCTGGAAACAACCTGCCAGATATGGCATCAGACTATTAAAAGTGTCAGAGACATTACCGTTATTTCTGTACCTTTCTAGCCAATGTCCCAGGTCAGGGGTATCTAAGGAGTACACATTTCTAGAGCAAAGAAGAATGTGTCAACTGGCACTGCATCTTGTTCTGGTATCCCCATCCTTGAAAAGTAGCATCATAGTCCCAACACTCCTAGACAGTATTTTATGACATTTATTCATGACCTTGCATTGAAAGACAGATGAGCAGGATCTGAGGGATCAGATGTCTCCTCCTGTTGGCTCTACTGTTGAGACCTCTGACTGAGATTAGAGGAATTTAATTTTTTTTTATTATGAAGGTGGCAGTGAAAAGGACTTCCTGGTTTACAGAAAAAGTAAAAAATTATTCCCTGTTTCATAGGAAAAAAATTGCATTAACACTGTTTCACCGAATAATTAAATCATAATGAGGATCACACCATAAATGTTTTATTAAACTCCTTTATTAAGACAAGGCAAATGGATACTTGAAAGGAAAACTTTCTATGTAGATGGTTTTCTGATTCAAACCTTCATAAATAATGGACCTCACACAGAAATAATTGCATCGGTGTGGTAAAGATATGGCCAAGATCAATGAATCAAACACAGGGGGGGAAGAAAGGATTTGTAACTCATCAAGGGAACACATCAGCTTTATGAAGAGAGCTCCAGACGTAGCCTGTCCTCGTCCTCTGCCAGCAGATGGCAACATTACTTCTCATTAGGGAAAGGGATCAAGGGAAAAGATCTGTGTCATCAACAAAAGCTGAGGCCACTGTGTAGATATTTTTGCTCTTTAATTTTCGCATAGAAATAGAATGCTTTGCCTAAGGTGCCATGTTTATGTTCCAGTGGACAGCAGTGGATAAAAGTAACCCTCTGACCACGCCAGGAGGCTGAGAGAAAGAGACAGAAAATATTGAAACTCACTGTAATGGCACACTACTGGTAGCTTATGCCTGTGAAAAAGGTTCACAGAGAGAATGTAAAGAGAGAGATCTGCATCTGATTCAGACCCCACATAAATTGATAGATACTGAGTAATTAATTTATAATGCTTTTTCATACAGAAACTACATTGAATACCTTTTTTTCTTTAAATTCCCCTGTTCAGATGGACTCAGGCCCTGAACCACAATATTTGTAAACAATTCTTCTATTTCTGCAAATAGATGGCAAGTGATGCAAAAAACTAATGAATAATCCTATTGAACATAACTACAACTCCTGATAATACATAATGGTATGAAGCTGTGTCAAGGTACATTCGGATTGGATGGACATTAGGAAAATCCAGAGGGTAGTTGGGCACTGGAACAGATTCCCCATTATGACAGAGAAACTTGTAACCAGTGGTTAGGGCAAAACAAATTATCTATGAGTTAGCATTCATTGAAAATAAAAGAGGCTCCTTTTTTTTTTCTGCTCGTATTTCCACAGATTTTGCATCCAGATTTTAAAATCCAGTGCTTCAACTGCCTTATTTATTTTCAGCAACTGCCATATCTACAGACCATCAGCTGAAGTTTTTTCCTGAGATCCTTAGAGTTTCAATGCTTTATCCTGTATCTCCTATATATGTAATGACAACATAGCTTTACAAAGCCGAACACTGGGAATAACTGATGTCTTGCTGGGGATGTAGCCTCACAATAGTGCTGCAATACCCAGGAGTAGTTCCACAGCATTGCTTAAATACCAAACATACATTTCTGCTTCTTAGTCCCCTCCATTTCCAAGAACAGAATCCAGTGGAGATTAACACCCCTTTTACTACCTTATGTTTAATTTTTCTCTGTCACAGAATGATGAGAGAAATTACTGGAACCAAACCTGTGAAAATACTCAAAGCCATCCTAAAGTGACTGATTACCAACACTGCTCTGAATTTGTTCAAATGCTTGGAGAAGAGGTGCTAAGGTCTCAGCCTTAAAAATTCTCTGAAAGAGAACGAAAGCAAACTAGTAAGCCAACAAAAAGGATGTGGGAGAACTATGATTTTATGTCACAATCTTCAGAAAAACATTTTATAATAGTTCTTGTATCAGATCTAATTTGATCTGATACAAACCAACAGAGAGTTCTGTTTTTCAGCACGGAAATAATTTCTCAACAGTACAATACAGAAAAAGTCACATTCATGCATTGCAGCTGAAGTTCTGTGCTTCCACAGCTGGATGCACACAGCTGCAATGAAGCTTTTTGTTTACCATGTCTCAGCATTGGGTGGGGTCAATAAATAAGCCTAATACCTGGGAAATCATACTTGTTTTTAGATTAGCTTCTTAATTGCCTTTTTTTTTTCCTTTGAAAGTGTGTATGTATATGTATATGCACACATATTCCTGCAGAGGTGTTCAACAAGACCCATTTACATATATTAATCCATATGTCCAGAATTTGTTCAATAATATTACATCCACTACTGTCACTTTGGCATGTCAGGGTAACTATCAGCAAGAATTCCAAAGTTATTATTTACCCACCACTGAAGCACAGTTAGACCTGGTATGAAGTGTAGAAGCTATTTAAGCAACCATACAAAACATTCCTGGCAATAATATGAAAATGTACACTCATATGCAGTAAATTAGCCTGACTGAAGAACATAATGCTCCAGAAGATGTAACTCAATCAGGATTTTATGTTTTGTTTTGTTTTTTGTTCGGTTTTTTTTTCACTATACTGGGGCATGGATTTACTACTCAGAGAGAAAACATGTTATTTGTGATGTTTAAAGATCATCCCAGGCCAAAGATGCTTGAGCAATCAGTTCCATCTGTCTCCGCATAGCAGAAGGGGAGATCTGCAGCTCTTCAGACTCGCTGCTGCAGAGACCCTCCCAGACTCCCAGTCCGAGCTCTCCTGCAGCCAACCCTGATTTCTCTCGGCAAACGGAGAGGACCCGCTGTGCAGGTAGGGACGGGAGCTGGGGCTTCCAGTTCTGCTGAATAGGAACTCGAAGTCCCTCAGCGGCAGCGCTGAGTGCAGCGATCTCCAGGCGTAGCCCATCCCCAGGGTGATTCACCGGGCCGGGCTGTGCTCGGCTCCCTGACTCACTGCGGCACCGGCTCTGCTGCAGCAGCCGCTTCCAGCTCCCTCTGCGACAGGGACCGCTCCACACGCAGCTTTTCAGTCACGACTTCTCCATTGTGCTCTCTCACTTCTCACCCCCACGCCGTTGGCAAAGTACAGATGCTAGATGGCAGGATAAATTGAATTGGTTAAGCTGCGGTAGCTGAATGATGGGAAAAGGGCAGGTAAAACACAGTAATTTATACAGTATTGTAATTTATACATTAAACCCTACGATTTATCACTTATTTTATGCTAATCTGTTTTATATTGCATCGCCTAGGAACATGATTTTCAAAGAACAGCTGATGTTGGCAAATGCACTGAATTACTAAAATTAAAATCTTACTTGTAAACTGTAAAACAAAGAAGAAGGAAGTTGTCCTCAGCTTGGCACCCAGTCTCCAAGAACACAGGTGAAGCAGCAGTGTCACCTAATGCACCTAATGCTCCCTTTATTCAGGACTGCTGGCAGCTACCTACTTTGCTTTGTACATTTCTGTCAATAATGAAGAAAATGAGCACACGGAGTGAATGAAGATGGACAAAAAGGTTGACTGGAAGAAGACAAATACCAAAAGCATCACCAATAGACAGAAATCTCTGTCACAGCAGAGGACTGGCTATGCCAGCCATCTGGGGATGAAGCTGGGTAGTTGGAAGTGGGAGGACTTGAAAAGTTTATTCTAAGTGTCTCTGATCGAATACCTCCATTTTTCTGAAGAAAAGGGAAATTCCTCTGCTAGGAACCATTTTTAGAGACAGTTTAGTACAGAGCTCTCTCTCTCTCAAGCAGAACAGCCAACAAACTTTGCAATCATGGATGAGTCACTTCTCCATTTTCTGCTGCAGCAAAACTAAACACCATTTGCCACCCCAGCCTTGTGTGAATTTGCAAGCAGCAGACAGCCTTTATACTGTGTTCCAAAGATTAAACTATTTGAATAAACATCAAGCAGTAGTATTCTGTCAAAATTCACTGACAACATATAGCAGGGCTGAAAAAATAAAGACATTGCACGGGAAATGGAAAATAATAAGAAAGACCTTTCCCTAGTAGGAATTGGTTAACCAAGGAAAGAGGGAAAGGACATGAAGCCTGCGAACAGTAATACCAGTCTCTCTTCATTATCGTGTTTGCTCCCTTTATTCCTGGGCAAGCCCAAAGAATACAGACCCCACCTTGTTCCCACAGAAGGGTGACAGTTGCCAGTCTCATGCCCTGTGTGACCTCTAATTAGATCCTCTGTCAGCCAACTGTGCTGTCCAAATTCCAGAATACAGAAAAAAAAAAAAAGCAATAGACCAGTCTGTGACCTCTGAAAGTTTGCTATTTACTTTTCTGCATTAATGTGCTCTTCTCCATGAGCTGCTGGTTTCCCATTGGATTTTCACTGCATATATTCTAACACACTTCAAAGTGGGCACTCCAAACAAGACACTGCGAACTACTTCATTGTAAAGCACACACCATGATCCAGGTCACTCACAATAAACCTACCTGAGGGCACTGTAACTTATTAACCAACTTTCTCTCCTGGTATTGTTCTCAGTCCTTACAGCCACAGACAGAACTGCTGGGAGCCTGTTGCAATCCCCAGCAACCAGTCTGTCTCAGGAAGTTACTCATGGGTACTACCAGGAGGGAAAGCTGGTTTATGTAGAGGTCTTTGAAATTACTGATAACAGAATGGGTTCAAATATATCCTATTACTGATCCAAAATTAAGCTTTGCAGACATTTCCCCATGTACTGATTTAGTGTCATGAGACACCTCTTTGGTGTTCACTGAGAATTCATGATCTAATTTGTTTTCTTTAAACTGCAGTATTTAAGTCAATCCAGTGCATTTTTGCCCTAGATTTATGGAAGGATAATGATGACTGGAAGACTTTAAACTTCTCCTTCTACCTGACACAGCAGACAGAAATATAGAGGCAAATACATCTCAAGGAAAAAAAAAAAAAAAAAAGAGCCATCAAACTTTAAAAGCTAATAATCCTCGTTGTGAAAATCTTGTGATGCTACCATAGTGGTTAAAGGTGAGACTGATTTTGCTCCAAAACAGGAAAGAACTTCTACTCCCAGAGGGAAGCAAGCACAGTTTGCTCCCTGGAATCATGACAGCAACACAATAACAATTCCAAAGGGCAGGATCTCTACTTCCAGCCAATGAAGTTATCCCATGAGAAAATTAGAAGCAATGTGAGCACAAAAAACTGGCTCAGATAGTCACTACAGAAGGCAGCCACACAGCTGATGTTGAATGAAGATGGAAAGAAAATGACACAAAGACAGTTTTCTACCACACTTTTGCATGTTTTGCTTTCCCTGGCATGTAACAGCTGGAAGTCACAGATACCAGGACTATTGGAATAACACGGTACAAAACAATGTATTACACACAATTATATGGAATCAGTTCTCCCTTTCTTTTTGTCAGCCAGTAAAATCTGCCATGACATAGAACTGCAGTGATCTTATTACACAAGCCATTTCTTAAAATGTAACCTTCACTGTAAATTTCAGTTTTCTGAGGTTCAGATTTGGGGGAAAAAGGCATATAGAAATAAACACTGTCTCCATTTAGATTAGTTCATTGTAAAAAAAAAAAAAAAAAGTCTGTAAACACATCTTTCAAGTGGTTGGGGTCAGGACTTCAGCATTGAGATCTATAAACATTTAGTACTTCTGGTTTTGCAAAGGTCTGTAATGAACGCAGCATTGCAGCCGTGAACCTCCCTTGAACCCTGCTAATGAACCTCCCTAGTTTGGTGCTACACTAAATCCACTAGGACAGACAACTTAATCCTTTTTAAACTGCACCCAAGTACATGTGAAATCATAATAATACTGTTGGACAGTGTAACACAGGTAATTCCAGAATTACTTCTGAGTTTAAATGACAGCATAACATAAAATCACTGAGCTAGAGTTTTTGCAGGGCCCAACAGAGATATATTCCAACCTCCCAGATGTATGCCTTATCCCAAGAAGCTGGAGAGCCGTGATCCTTCTCATTTGCTTTATTTCCCTTCCATGAATCTTGCTGCACTGTGTCACAGCATCAGTAAGGCTGTAAAAAGGAGCATTTCTGCACAGACTAGGAGGTAGTTTAATAGTGATCAGTGCACCCTAGTGAACCATAAGAGACATGGGTTTGCACTCCCACAGTCTGAAGAGGGAACAGAGCTGTCTGATTAGCTTATTAGAGAAGACAGCAGTTCCTCAGATTTGTTTTCAGCCACAAATCATTTGGTAGGCAGAAAATATTCAAGAAGCATACTGAGAATTTATCTAATGCCAACATATGTACAGTCTGGCAATTGCAAATGACAAATGTTCCCATCAGTAAAAAAAACCAACAGAGTTATTCCATGCCCAGAACAGATTGCCTGGTATTGCTTGACACTATGAATAGTCATTCTTCTCATCTATTGGGGTAGTTATAGTGACTGGAGAAAATTATCTTTTCTGCCTGTTCTTGCATTCTTTTAATTATTCCTTAATTTCTATCACATAGAGAATAAGATATGATATGGATTACTGACTCTATTAAACAACAAACAGGCATTGCAGAATATTGTTACTTCTATTATTTGGAGTTAAAATCTTGTTTAGCTGAGCTGAAGTTAGCATCAAAATGGTTTCCAGTCTATAGGCAATAGTACAAATTTAGCTGGCAGATATCTACAGTCTGCATTTTCCAGATTCTGTAAACTACCTTCTCAAAACATGCTAAAAATGCAAAGTATCTTGCAAGATTCAAACTAAACGTCCCTCATTTATTCTATGCACATGCAACAGATTGAGAAAAGTGTTAACACCCATATTTGATCTGTCTTCTAGGTGCAGTAAGACTGCTCACTAACCTGAGTTTGGGAGTTCTTTGCTGTGAATGCCTCCCCCTTCATTCCCAGCTCTGATAAATGAGCAGGTTATTTGTTGATATGCTGTACTGGACCTGATCCCTGCTCGTCAGGGGAGAGCCCTTTTTCCACAAAAGTGTGGAAAAATATGGCCCTTTTTCCACAAAAGTGTGCCATATAGAATGTGCTTACTCAAACTCTACACACAGTAAGGGTTTGCCCATAAAACTTTATCACTATGAAAACAAATCCTGTTCTTTTATTTTCCTTTTTATTTTTTTTTTCTGTACATTAAATCAGACTTTGTGGGCTAGATGGCCTGGCTGGTGATGGAAAATTAAAGAATCTTATCACACTGGATTCCAAGATTACTGAATGTTTACTATATGTTAAATCAATAGAAATAAACACATGAAGAAGAGGTTAAAACCCTGTCTCAATATCAGCTCCAGATATCTAGTGTTGTTCTTAAGCTCTTGAAAGGTCAAATAGAAATTACTCACCCATAAGACTACTAGCATATTTAAAAAAAACCCCAAGCAGTATTTCTAGCTGACATGCTTCATGCAGTCATATAACAACCCCTTAATTTAATAACAGGCAGGTCCTCAATAAATATAACATGATTATTTTATTATAAAAATATATAAAGATATTTATTTCAAATTCAATCAGATGTTGGTAGTGAAATAGGCATCCCGCTCCTGTGTATCTTTTTAGCATTTAGCAGATATCAAAGTACACATTTTACACTTATATTCTGAAGTATTTTCTTATTGTTTATTGGCATTCTAGCCTCAGCATGTTGTATTTGTTGTGTCATATAATTTTGGCTTGTTATTTACTGGGTTTTTTTCTGTATGGTTGGAAGATTTTTCATTACTTTTTAAAATTACTTGTCTCATTCACTACAGCATTTTAAAGATGTTTGCTAAACATTTCAAAAATAAAAATAATCCAAGATGTGAACAGAGGAAAAAGTTTTTTAAGTAAGGTCTTTCTCTTACCTTTGGCAAATTTGGAACTTTTGTTTCTTATACTTCCTACTCCTCCTTTATGACCACCATTGTCTCATCTTTGCTATAACCTTAGTTCTCCTTTTACAGCAGTGGGAAATCACACTGGATTATATTTAGTTTGAGAAGGTATTGGATTTGTTAGACAAAATTGTGTGCATCAACCGCTGGATTTTGTCTTGGTGGGTCCCTCCTCTGGTGCACTCCAACCATGTGACATATCCCACCACGCTTTCACGACGCCAGTGAGGTGACAGCTCTGTAACTACTCTAAGATTTTTAACCTGTGCTCATTCCCCAGACTGCGTTCATCAGTGTCCAGGACTTCCAGAGCAGCACCCAGGAATGCTGATTCCTCAGAACAGGAAACAACCTGAGGGATCCGAGTCCTCCTCAGACTCTTCCTTCAGTGACAGAACCAAGCTTAACACCACCTCCATCTGTTGCTGTATTTTATATATTAGTAAAGGCCTGTCTGCACAAACCAGTCTTTGAAATAAGTCATGATATTAAAGGCTAAAGTCCTTGAAACCTTCCTGCAGAAGAGAGAGTAAAGCAAAACAATATCCTTGTGTACAGGAGAAAAAATGTAAACCTGTGTGCATTAGCCAATGGTAGTTTGCTTAGCCCATGGACCCTGTAAAACCCTGTATAAGTGTGCTAAAGATAGAAATAAACAGCGTTCACTTTTACTTCTGTGAAGAATGGTGAAAAAGTTGGTGGTCTCTCAATATCCATCCCCAAAGACTTCATCACTGCTTCACTACCCTTCAGACATGCTTGATACTTCTCAGATCGCCCTTGCCCTGGCAGTACTGGGGTCTCAGAGAATTGCCATTTGATGGCTTCCTCATCCTTTCAGATTCTTCACAGCTTATGGACCTCCTCCCACAGCTGTTTCATTTGGAGGCACAGCTCACCAATGATTCCACGGCTCTGGGCAGGCCAGAAGACAAAGTGCCCCAGACCCAGGCACTCCAGGCTGCCTCAGACTTGAGAAGCTGCATCCTCCTTTGGAAGTTGTGTCTGGGTCCAAAAGTCCAACAGCAAAGAGAGAGTGACTTCAAAACTTGAATTTGGATGTAAACCACGATTTGACTTATTGCTCTTAAGTTTTCTTTTAAAAATGCCAGATAAAGAAACATGAGAATATTAAGATGGCTTTTGGTAAAATTGTAATTAAAGATCACACTAAATATGAAAAAAAAAACTTACAAAAAAAAAAGGGAAATAAAGCCTTTCACTAAAATTGTGTATTTGCTTTCCTTAAAAATAATTAAAGCAAAAAGAAAAAAGAATTTATTTGCTCTCCCTCACAGCTATTTATTTCCTTTTCCACGTGATAAACAGTGGATGCTTTTAAATTACAAGATGCAATCTCATGCTGAGATTTCTACAAATAACTTCCTTACTCATGTAAAAGCAGGCATTCAGAAAAATCCAAGTACCTATCACTAGACACACCTGCTCCTGCCAATAGCACACACAAACCTTCTTGCTTACTACTTATCGGGACTGTACCAGTCATGTTTGTGCAGGTCTGATGTCAACAAATATAAATATCAATATGAATAGATGTATTTTTACAAATAGATAAATGTTATTGTGTGGCACCTGTGGAAATCCAGGGAACAATTCCTATAGAGCAGTAGATTTTGCCTATGTATGTCAGGTCCAATTTTTTCCTGTTCTACACAAAGCCAAAAGGGAAAACCTGTGAACCTTTTTTTCTAAATAATTAATTTGTGTGCAGATCAAAGAAGAATTTTTCGGCTTTCAAACTCAGAAATGCTCAAATCACTTTGCACAATTGCATATAAAATATGGGCAGTGCTGTTACTGTGCTGTCAAATCTGACAGCCATTCTGTACTCAGCAATATATCAAACACCATCCAAATGCAACCATACAAATGTCACCTCTTGCCGGTGGAACTTTATAAATGAAGCAATATTAATCAATTAAGGGACAGTGGAGTGCATGCAGAAGCAGCCAAGTCTCCCTGAGTATTACAATGGGGAGTTCTGGGTGGGCAATCAAGTTTAAACTGCAGAACTGCCAAGGCACACGGATTCTCTGTATGATATAGCGGATTTCCGGTCACACACTGAGGGAAGCCCAGAGACTTTTGCCCATGGACAGACAAAAGTCAGTTTTTCTCCTACACCACTTATCTATTATATGCTATTATACCATTTACCAAATCTTTTAACTTCTGTTCAAATAGATTTCTCTGATTAGGTATTAGGGAGATCATGCACACATTTCCACTTTGAATTTCTGAAGGCAGCATTTTCATATGAAATACCACAACATGGAGTGATAACCCTATCATAGGCTGCTTGGGAAGAGAGTCCTGTGCAAGCCGCTCAAGCAGAAATGGAGACCCCCAAAAACACAAGCTAAAGTGAATCTGAAGAGTCACTAGTCATATTTTAATTACCTATTTATCTAGCAGCAAATAGACCAGAAGCATATAAATACATCTTGCCCTTTTATATTTTATGAACTTGCTATGCTTAATGCAAGGATATTCTATCTAAATTATCTCCTTGTTTGTCATATCAGACTTCCTATACCTACAGTTTTAGGAGTTTCTTTTCACAGAGGTGAAGAAAGTGCACAGTATTACATATTCCTCAGAGGAAATGCTTTTCAGAGGGGTCAGTGCACACCAAATCAGTTTCTTTCCATCCTTGCCTTCATACATTCCAGGGGTTTATAAATTACTTACTGCTCTAATGATGCCAACCTTTTGTTATAAACCAGCCCCAAAGAAACACAATAAACATTCCTAAATTTTGCTGTTTAGAATGGCTGCCATCCTCCATATCTTCAAAGGCACCAAAGCTCAACATGGCCAGCACTTCCTCAAAGTTGTTAACACAGAGGAAGATGCAGCAATTACCTTCCAGGAGCACAAAGTTGTTCTCAGGAGAAACGGCTGCAGTTCTGTGGTACCTACTCAGCTTGTACAAAGGCCTACACAGCTGAGACTGAAAAGCCACATGCAGTAGGAGACAGAAGCAGAGCACTCCAAGAAGTTGGCTTCTTGATTGAGGTTTGTCTTTGGCACTGACAAAGCAGCTAGTCAGACTGACAGATTCTGAAAGTGAATGAAACAACCATAAACCCGTATCTAATTTTCTGTAGCACAGACTGGTACAGAGGATGTGTCAGTTTGTGCTGGTGAATGGCTGTTAAGGGTACCCTGAGAGACACAGATTGTGCTATAAACCCTTGTCAGCCAAACAATCAGTAAAGGCAGATCCTGTTCCAATGCTATCTCTATCTCTCACAGTATCCTCATCTTTGGATAGGCACAAATAATTTTCTTCCTGCCTGGCAGAACAGTGTCTACCACACCCTGTTTAGGAAGTATAAAGGATCAGTACCAGTGGCAGTAGACATTAATAACAGAAGTTGGGAATAGTAGAGATTGAAAAACAACTCCCTACCCTAAAGCAAAAGTCACCTTGCTCTGCAACTCAGGAAAAGGCAGAGGAGCCAGATCTTGCAAATTAGTGATTGCATTTTAGGCCTTTCAGGAAAAGCTCACCTTAAAAAAAGAAACAACAGCCTCTGCATCCCATGATTTCAGTCATGAAATCCACCTAGGGTCTGTAGGATACCTTTAGGTCTGAGTCTTCTACAGAATGCTGTTTACCATTTCAGAGTGCCTTGAAAGATTCTCTGACCTGGACTAGAGAAATCAGCATTTCTCCTCATTGCCTCCCAGTGATTCCAGTCTTTCTGCCTAGAGATTACACAGCAGGCAGTGGCAGAGAGCATGGTCCAGATCTAAGGGAGGCCCTGGCACAGGAAAGCAATGAGGAGAGGAGACATCTGGGGGAGGATTGCTGGGATCTTGGCCAGAAGTCATGTCCTCAGACAACAGGAAGGAAAGATCACTAGAATACAAAGCAATTAGCTTTGGCTCTTTGAATAACTAATGATTACTAACTAAGTAATGATTCTATTTAAGGAACTGCTTTTGTTATACTTACTGGTGAATACAGAGATAATTGACAGAATGCATGCAAACAATTCAGAGCAACTCCAAATAATCCCAGACATTTTTGAATTTTGGAGATGCTGGTATTTTAAGCAATACTTAACAAATGAAAATAGTCTGCTAAGCCACAGAAAGAGATTTTTAGGATTTGGTAACTGTCAGCAAGATTTCTTTGCAAGTAATTGGTTCAAGTTATTTGGAATAAATGATAGAGAAAGTGAGATCCTGGTACTTCCTTCAAGGGAAGGTCACAGGAAACTAGAGGCTGGTCAGCCTCACCTCAGTACCTGGGAAGGTGATGGAGCACCCAGTCCTGGAATACATTTTAAGGGACATGAACGACAAGGAAGTTCAATCAAGAGTATCCAGCACTGATTTTCCAGTGGGTAAATTTTCAGTAACAGATCCAACTCAAGTCTGTTTTACGTGTGACAGCAACTGGTGATTGATCTCCCCCCATCCTTATCTCAACCCATGAGCCTTTAGCTGCATTTTCTCTCCCTTGTCCATTTGAGGAGGGGAGTGATAGAGCACCTGACATCCAGCCAAGGTCAACCTGCCACAAGTTCTTATTTCAGGTAGGGAACACTTTGCTCTGAAAAACTCTCCAATAATTTCAGCATTTGCTACAAAGAAATACTGTCAAAAGATGTCATGGAACCATTTTCCCCACATATGCTTTGCTTCAGACAATTCAGTTTTGTCCTTCAAACAAAATCTATAGAAATATCCTTTAGATATCATAGGTACAAGATGAAATAAACTTGTCTGTTAGACCAACAGTGAAAAAAAAAAAGCCCATATGGAATTTGCAGAGATATCACAATCTGGTATCAACATCATCAGTGAATGTAAATACTAAATAGTGACTCACTGACTGCTACCAATATGTAAACATACTCTATCTGTTGATTGCGTAGTTAAAGTCCTGGAAAATCAGTTAAGAGTAAACATTTTAAATTTTACTGGATTTCTTGATATAAAAATTATTGTTCTGGAGATTACTGACCTACTCAGAATCCTGGTTTTCAGAGATACCAAAGTCCCCACTGACTCTCTTAGATTCGAAACAATTATAGTGAAGAAAATTAAAAAACAAACAAGCATGCTTTCTCCTATTTTTTTAAAAAATAGTTTTTTTTAAAAAATCCTTTTATTTAATTTCCTGCTTATGGCCTAGAACTCATGAACTGATCCTCTTAGCATGTTATATTTAAATTGCATCAAAAATATTATGTTTTGGTACCTCACTGGTAACTGGATTTTAAAGCAGAGCATGTAAAATTTTGAATAAATTACATCCAAAAAATTGAAGAACATGAAGATCAAAGTTTCAATAATCAAAATAGAGCAAATCAATACCCTAGCTGAGTTCCATTTAATACACTACCTGTACCTAAATGACCTTTGTGTTTTATTAGTGCTGAGATAGAAAACAGACCCAGGTTTGAAACAGACTCCATTAGGTCTACACAGGCCAGCATCACTGATAGACATCTGTATTTCGGTATTAAAAAAAAAAATACGGCATTGATCAGTACCTGCCATTCCCACTTTACTGCAGACACAACCTGGGTGTACCCAGTCCCACCACGCATTCTTTGAACCACTTTCAGTAAGTGTCCCCCGAGAATGACGGGTCCAGGGGGCTCTGACAGACTGAGCACAGGCACAGAGGCTGACAGATCATTGACTCCAAAAGAGGTGTCTGAGGGATCTGGCAAACTACATCAGCCCACCTCCCTGCTCAGTGTTTTCAAAGTACAAGACTCAGTACACAGTCTGTCAAATTGCCTGCAATTTTACGTGTATTTGACAGTATTTTACCTCAAAAAAGAGCAGTAGTAAAGGAGAAAACTGCCTCCTTTTTCATCAGCTGTCTCTTGCATGAGGGCACTTCCCGGCAAGCCGCTGGGCATCCGCAGGGAAGGGAAGGGAAGGTTTTGGAAGTGGGTAGGAAGAGGGTTTGAGCTGAGCTGCATGGAAAGTGAGGGAGCCTGTAGGATTAATGAGGTCAGAGTCCTGAGAAGGCACAGGGGGCTGTGCACAGGGTGGCTCAGGCCATGCGGGTTTGCTGAGGGGGAAGATGCGCCCAGAGTTAAAAAGCTGCGCTGTGAGTATGTGCGTTTGTGTTTAGTCTTCTCCCATTCTTTCCCTTTTGTTTCTAAATCAAAACCATTCTGCGTCTTATTGTTTAAAATGGTAATTTTTCCAGTCCGTTTTCCAGGAAAACTCACTTTTATTGAGAAGGTCGCTTTAAATCCTTCACACAGTCGGGCTCCACTTGCCCCAGCGCAGTGTTGAAGGCTGAGGTGCAGCTGGTTTAGGTTAAATCCTGAGGCCGGAAGGTGAAAGCGCCCCAATTGCCCAACAGGCTTCTGTGTTGAGGAGCACATTCAGGGCGGACAGCTCGGTGAGCAGCTGCGGTGAGGGCTGAGCTCTGTGTGGCGGGAGCTGGGGGCTGTGGAGTGCCGAGCCTTTGCCCAACACAGGGCCCGGGGACGTGTGGCCCAGGCGGGGACGCTCAGAGACAGGGAAGGTGCTGATGATTCTGCTGGAAGACCTCAGACTGTCTGTGCAGACTGTGAGGGCAAAAGCTCGGGAAATCTTTTGGCGGGCACCAGCTCGAGCTGGTAGTTGTGTTGCTGTGCCGCGATTAAATTCTTGCACGCATCCAGACGTCTGAAACTCTACTGTGGGAAACCCAGCGAGGAGCCGGCAAGGAAACCTTGTCAGACTGCGTGAGTGTGGGGTGTGCAGGGAGCCCATGGGGTCAGCGGAGCTCCTGCTGTGAGGGGCCTCGGTCCCAGCTCAGGTGGTGGGAGTGTGATACTCCCGGAGTGGCTCCTGGGTGGCTGGACAGGAAAGCTGCCTTAACAATCCTGAGTCACAAACAATTACTGTCGGGTGGGGAATGTTACAGCTGATGTTCTTAATGACACTGAATTCGCCTAAGTCGTTTTCAAGTAAGACTATGCTACCAGGAAGCTGGGGCATTTTTCTGCTAAAAGGAGGATATGAATTGTCTAGCATAGACTTGAGTATGGTGTTTGGATAATTTTACAGGGAAATACTGAAAAATAATGTGAGTCACTGCATCTTGAGAACTAATTCTGTGGTTTACCATTTTCTGTGTGTTTGCTGTAGTTCTGAGTTGATGGACAGAACTTCTGGCTAACAGGTCTGGTTTGTGTGGTAGCTGGGCCTGCTGCATTTCACACAGCTGAAGGGATCAGCTATTCTCTTTCAGGAGAGCATGCCCTAAAGGCATTTCATTTTCAGTTAATGGGTTAAAATAGTCTGAGCTCACCAGATGGTTTCTTAATCAGGCATCCCTTTCATGCCTACATAAACCTGTATTGCTGTTGGAACTTTGAGAGACATCCTCAAGACCTGAGTCTGGCTGAATGTGCCAGAATAGCATAGTCATAATAGATTTTCATGGCTAATGAATTATCAATGTTCAGTATAATGTTCAATAGCATGGGAGGTTTAGAATTATAATTACTTATTTTCTGCTGTGAGATAAGGCTTAGGAAAAGAGCAAAGCAAGCTCAAAACTTTTAAACACACCTAATGTTTGTATTTTGACTCTAGAGCACTAGGAATGGAGTTTACCTGATCTGCTCTCAGGTGAATGTCATATAGCTCAAATCTTAAAATTGCTCAGGAGTTTTTTTCTTAGATGACCCTAAAGTAAGGTTATCAACAAAGCGTGGTGTCATATGTAGGATTACAAGTCACAGATACTTCATAACTGCCTTGTTAATACGGCTCTTTGTAATTTCCACAAAGTCTTATGCTGTTGTTCTGTTTTTGTATTGCTACATTAGATAGAATGAGAACACTACCATCTGTGTGAGGAATCAGACAAAAATTCCATGAATCAGTGAGATATTACACTCAGTAGTGCTCTTTAGTCACAAGTCTCATGGTATATTACTGGTCTTCATGTGGACCATCACTGCTGTCAGATCCAGAAAGAGTTACCTTGATGCCTCCCAGGTCTGCAGAAGACAGCTGGGAAAACCATTATGTTTCTTTTAAAATCCATTTTCTTTCATAATATTTTTGATGCTGATACTTAGCAGTGCATACTTAGTAATGATGAGAGTACTTAACAGGACATGCTTTAGTAATGATGAGATTTCTTATCCTTCCCTCCATGCCAGTAGCCATGAATGGACATTTCTTTTGGCAGAACCAATAGCAAGACTTCTCTAAATCCAGATGCTTCAAAATGGGCCAAATAGGTGGAAAGGCAACATGAAAAGATGTTGCATCTTCACTAAAAATAAGCAATCAAAAACCCAGAGTCAGTTTCCATTTGTGTATTCTTATATTTGACTCCATTAAAGAATATTGTTGTAAATATTTCAAAGCCTCAAATGCTCAACAATACCCTGATGTGGTGAATCATGCTTATGTCATTGTTGAGATATCTGTTGAGTTTGGTGCTTGCTGATGAGAATTTAACTACTTTCTGCTGATACTTCAGGATTTAATTTAGCAAGTAGGCACTATTAAAGTGCTAAATCTTGAACACCACACAATATTATGCTCACATCTAGTTAAAAAAATATTGAAAATTATAGCCTTAGTGATACAACTCAGTGTAGCAGTACAGACAGTGTCTGAAGCATTTTGCTGCTTTTATCTGTAACTCTGGAAAAAACTTACATGTAGGGACAGGTTTATCACAGTAAGTGTGCCTTCAGCAGTCCAGTGGATGCCTTATTTGACTTATTGTTAGGAAACCAATTGTGGAAGAATTAATGCCCTCAACCCAAGTTGTCAGGAGAACGGTCATGATTATCTTGTTTGCTCCAAACAAGTAAACTTACTTTCCAAGTAAGAATCCATTGACAGGGTTTATTCCCAGCTGCTAGTACCACAAAGCTGCTCACTCACTTCCCCCTGCCTCTGCTCTGCCATGGGATGAGTAGGAGAGTCAAGGAAAGGAAAAAACCGTGCAAACTCATGTATTGAGATAACAGCAGTTTAATAAATGAAACAATATAATAATGCTAATTATAAAAATTAATACTGATATTACATTAATAATTAATAATAAAACTCCGAAAAAACCCCAACCAAACAAGTGATGCACAATACAATTGCTCACTATCCAATGCCCACCCTGTCCTCAAACAGCAACCGTACCCATCCATATAACTCACTTCAGTTTATATGCTGTTCTGTGGTGTGGAACATCCCCTTGGCCAGTTCAGGTCAGCTGTCCCAGCCGTGTTCCTTGCAGCTTCTTGTGTACCTCCTCACTGGTAGAGTGTGAGAAACTGAGAAATCCTTGTCCGAGGGTAAACACTACTTAGCAACATCCAAAACACTGGTTTGTTTTCAACATTGTTCTCATACTAACTCTAAAACACAGCACTGTACCAGCTACAAAGGGTGCAACTAGCTCTATCCCAGCCATAACCAGAACACCCATGAAGCAGGTGGCCTTAACTGAGTTTCTTAGTGTATCTTTGAGTTGCCAACATGCTGTTGTAGAAGAGTAAAAAACCTCCATCTCCCAACAGCAGCCACCCCACTGCTCTCAGTTGTGAGGAGAAGGGTCAGTCTGGTTTAGCTGTTACAAAAACTGCTGGAAAACACCATTTTTCCTCTCTCACCTGTCTTCATCATCATTGCAAACAGAACACAATAGAGGAAGAGGCAATTAGCACTGACAAAACCAGCAGAAATGTTTTCACAGTTATTAATGTACTTTTGCTGAGTGTAACACTTTGTACCTTGCAGCCCTCTGCAGAAAACCTGCCTCTGTCAGTAAAGGCCGTAATAAATGGGTATTCTCAGATAGCCATGAGTGGCTACAAACAGTTCTTCTGTTGTCTCCCATTGTATATAAGGCTGCTAAATATCTTTCTGACAAACTGCTAAGTCTTTTCATTGCTTGACAGAAATAGAGGATAATAAACTGAACATGAAGTTTTCATTATATGGGAAATGATAGCCAGTGAAAAATGCTGCAGAGCACTTTCTCATCAGTCCATTACAACTTTATCACATATCCTTTGTTACCTGTGCTGCCTTCTGATACAGTTTCAAATCCAGAACCAGCCTTTCAGCAGCCTCTCTTGTCTGAATTCAGTATTCAGAAAGCTCTGGCAAAAGGCTGTAATCCCCAGCAATGCTGTTCTACCAAATTGGCAGCCTTTTTGATAAGCTGACATTATACCTCAATGAGCTTACCTGAGAGCAAGAGAGGACTGCTCTAGTGCTTGCTGCTTGTCATGCATTGTGTGCCAGCATTCACCTCAGCTTTCCTGGTACATTTAATGCTGTTCATTAAACACCAGCTCTTTAAACAAGAGCCCCACTGCTACATCTTTCTCACCTTGGGGAAGAATGAGAGACTGAACCAATACCTGGTAGATGTGTAGTCTTGTTTTGCAGTGCATTACTGGAAGAAAGCAAGATTGTAAGTGTGATACAGTATCAATTATCAGGAATTCAATATGAAACTTAATTCTCAAAGTAAAGGTGTGTGGGAAACCCACTTTTTTATATCAGTCTTAGCAGAAGTCAATGACGCTGTAGTAATTAAACTTCTTTGAACCTGTATTTGCAGTTCTTGCAGGAGAAGAAGTGACAACACAATGAAGGTTCTCCCATTCTTTTCTGATTCTGTATGAAACATCTCACATTTTGATGTCTGCTTCTTACTGAAAAATCCGGAGGCTGCCAAACCCCAGAGTAACCAGAAACATATGCTTATCAGTGAGGGCAAGGAATACATGACATTTCCTGCACATTTATATAGGCACCACTCCACCACATCATGAGGGGTCGTAGTAATTGGTGAGAGCACATGTAAATATCATAAGCTCTAACTTTTCAGATGAGTTTAGTGAAACACAATTAAATGAGATTCTTTATGGAAATGTGTGGAGGATAGATAAATATGACAAAATAATAGCTCAAGTTCCACTTTATTTTTTTTAAAAAAAAATCAGAATATATCAGGTAAAGGGTAAACAAAAGTTTATGTTTGACTTTATTATCTTAGCAGATATGTTATATTAGCATCAGTTGGAGACTATCTGTTCTAAAATGCACACACATTAAAGTACAAGTTAAACATGGATTGCCGCTGACTTCCTGTTCCCAGCTCTCAATATTTGTGTAAATACAGGTTCTATTTTACTTCCTTACCAGTAGAGGTCAAAGCTTGTACTTAATGAATTCCTGGTTCATGCAATGTATTTGCTTTTCATGCTGTATCTGGTAACAAAATCTATCTGATTATTAAATTAACAGAGCTGTGATATAACAAGAAGCAAATAATTTTATTTTTTCCAAGTCCGGTTTGAATATTAATTACAAACTACAGATTTAGCTCAGTTGTGTGGCATTTATGAGTACAGCAATTAAGAAAACTTAGGATGTTTCAAATAACTTACTGAACTGATTTCTAACCAAGCTAGAAATGTTTAAGCCACAGCTGCTTTCATGTGTAATGCTTTCCATTCATTTTCTGTATAGTATGGAGTCAAAGTGCATGCTGCCCAGGAGAACAGCTGATGTATAATTCAGGATACTCCCTGAATTTCCCTTAGAAAAGGAATACTGATTAGTTGTTAAAGCCTAAAGGCCAAAAAAAAAAAAACAACCCACCCCTGACCAGTGCTTTCACAAATTTTTGCCCATCATATAAATGTTCTCCATGTTAATGTAACTCAGAAGAAAAATATAGGTTAGGAATTAAAAAGTAAAATAAATTGGTTTCAACATTTTGTATTTGGGAAAAAAAAGGAGCACTCCAAGTCTGGATTTAGTTTAGCATAAAGTCTAATCTGTCTCTAGACTTTATATGAGGTCATCATGAATTTTTTTCCATCTACTAGAAGCAAGTGAAAATGAGGGATTCAGTCTTTCTCTGCAGATTCTTTAATCACTAGAATGTAAGTTTGGCCTTAAGAGAATCTGCATAGAATTTTTATCATGATCATAGTGTTTGAGAGAAATTTTAGTTAAAAAGTCAAAGGGAGACAAACATGAATAGAGGTGACAGTCCTTCTGTGTTTCCTTTCCACAATCCTGTTACTCTGTTCTTTCCTGTCAGCACTGTAGCTAAAATGACCAGAATTTAGGATTCCTATAGAACAAAGTGTGGAGTCAAGACCACTCCAGAATGCAAACCAGTTTGAGTCCAGCATCAACAACACAGGATTCAGAAGCAGAAGAAGAGTGTGGGAGCTGTGAGCAAGCAGCATTTATCTTCCCAGTGTTCCTGTGCAGGAAGGGGAGCACAGTATTATACTAGCAGGCCTTGCTTTGTTTTGTGTGGTTTATTTTTTTTCCCCAAAATGGTTTTATTCCAGAAGCACTTCAAATATTTTGTCCCTGTCCTCTGGGCAGTGGATACATTTCTGGGAACTGTGGGAGTGGTGGCTTTGTCAGCTTCTGGAGTTGGCAGGACATAAAGAGTGAACTGCACCAACCCAGGTCCCCACAGCTACAGTATCTGAGATATTCATCATAGTGAGTGCCAGAGGCATGAAGCCAATACGAGGAGGTCTCAGGCCATTGTTCCCAACAAATTATAATTAAAAGTTAAGTACCAATCAATGAAGTCTTTACCACTTTTAGAGGCATGTGTTTTAAATTATTTTCTAATTTTTTTTTCTAACAGGTATATGGGAAAAACTTGACTCTGCAGCCATTTAAGTTCAAAAGTACTTTTGGAACAGTATTAGAGTGCTACTTTTGGAACAGTGAAAGAGTCCTGTTATTGTGTTCACTTTCATCTATACACACTGTTAAAACAAGAAATAAAATACTCCTTGATACCTATGGACACCATGTGTCTGCATATTACAACCAAACAGAATTTACAATGTTAAATGAAATTAATTTGCATTTAAATATCTGTAGACAGCTACCCAAGGACAGCAGAGATGGTTCGAACTAAATGGCAGCCCTAAGAGTCTGTTCAGTAGCAATTTTTTCTGGTTGTGTGTGAGGTATCTCATCTACTTCAAAGGTATGAAGAAAAGTTTTCATGATTCTGGTGACCAAAGGGAAAGCAGATAGCATGGATTTCTACTAGAACCATAAGGTGGATTATTTAGTGTCTGGTATTATTTAGTGTCTGGGTTTCTTTTAGGTACTGTTTGAGGAAGGAGTTTAGGTGTTCAAAATGCATAAAGAAAGGCAGCTGGAAAGGGCACACAGCATTAAATACCAGGAAGTTCTAAAGCTGGGACATGGCTGAGGATGAGGGATAAGCTGGTCATTACTTTTTTGTGAATACTTCTCAGCCAAAAATTTCTTATTTACCACAATTGGAACATTCTCAGAATATGTATCTGTTTTACTGCCAGTTTCTTTGGAAAGCATCTTGGCAGCAGGGACAACCAGCTGGCCGTGTGGTGCCTGCCAGCTACTCACACAACTAGACAGGAGCCCCTGGTGGGTGCCATAAGCTTAGCCCAGGAAAGCTGAGCTGTATGTGAACCTCTGCTCCCTGGCTGCATTACCTGAAAGACAAGGATGAGAAACAGGAAGGAAAAATGGGAGCTTGTTTTCCTCTTAGCACATTAATGCCAGTTACGTTGTGCTTTTGGTTTATTTTTAAAAAGTGGAATGGTAATGGAATTACCTTGTGTAAGGTGAAGCACCACTAAAAGAAAAGTGTTACCTTGAGACAATCTATACCAAAAAAACCTCTGGATTGTCAAACTTTCCTACTGAAATTTTACAGCTCATTGGATTGTAGATAGGACCCAGGGCTGCCCTGCCAGTCATACTGAATGTCTCAGTCATAAAGGATAAAAGATAACCCAGTGATTTCAAGAGCCTTATTTTATGTAATTCTGATACAGCATTTATGAGACAATAAATGTTATGTTCATTATACATACATGATTCACTCATTAATATTTTAAAACAATTACTTGAAGGCCAGGCATCTAAAATAGTTTGGAAGTTAAAGTACAGATGATTTTAATACTGTCATATTAAAAAAAAGTGTTTTTCAATTATTCAAAATTTGAATGAGACAGGAAATCAAATTTCAGAGCTCAAAGACAAAACCCTCCAGCTCAGCTGTTGTGTCAGATTGCTATCAAGCTGTAGCCTGTATCTTTGCATTCCATGAAGAGCAATAGAAACTTACAGGCACAAGCTTCCAAAGCTGGAAATTACTTGTACACCCACAGGGACTAGGGATAATCAAATATTATATTTTGGTCTGACTCCTTATAAAGATATGTAGCTATTTATCCAAGAAATATGCAAGGCTGCTAAAATAATATGCAATGAGTATATTACAGGAAGTGGACTGTTTTCTTAGTAATCTGCATAAAAGCATCAAAGTATTCTGTAAGTGATATACCTAAAAATTCCTAAAGTAATTAAACTATAGACAAGATAGTCTATTACTTAAAGTGTTATAACTTACTCAATTTGCACAATATCTGACTTACATAAATTCCTTTGACATTTCAAAAATCTTCCAGAAGTCTACATGGTGCTGGAAACCAAACTGTATTTCAATACGGAGAAACTGTTACTGGATACTAAATATGGCCACAACAGTCTCTGCTCTCCTGTACAACAGAAGTTGCTGACAAATGATGTTGTTTACTCAACCAATTATAATTATTAAATGGAAAAAAACCCCACATTAATTAGAGGCATCATTCTCTCACTACAGCTGGGCACACAGTTTTTCAAAAAGCTCCTCCACGTAAAATAATTATCTGTGTACTGTGAACTCAGTCACTTCTTACAGTCCTCAAGCAAATGCTTTTTTCTTGTTCTGTAGTCATGACTTAAATGCAGTTGGAGATGGATGCTTTTGATTAACTGTGTTCGTGTCATCATTGGATGTCTCCATAAAATAATAACTTGCTGAACCATAAGTATTTAGACTGATTAACTGAAATTCCTTCCAGGGAAGCTGAAGGTAGTATCTTTATCCTGACTTCTCAGACAGAATGGATTCAGCTAAGAATGTTGCTACAAATACAGGGAAGTGAAAACAACAATATTTTTGGGTAAATATTTGTAGTACTTTTGTCAGTATGTGCATTCCTTGAGAATTTTGTAAGCTTCATATAGTAAAGAAATAAAAGGTTTCAGTAGACATAAAGGCTACAGAGAAAATCTTGAAACCATGGTAATGGAAGAGGAAAATTAACTGCTACCAGTGATCTTAATTCCATCATGTCTCAGTCTGCCACCTTTGATAGTAAAAGTGATACTCTCAAGTGCCCAGCTCTTCAAATGAGGAAGTCATGAAATGCTTATTGATGTCAGCTGTTTTAATTTATTACTGCCTGACAGAAAGATTATGAAAATATATTACCAAAAAAAAAATCTATTTGACAACAGCGATGAAATTTTTTTGTCTCTTCTGTCAGAGAAAGGCAAATTCCTGTCTGACACTATCAGTTAATCATGTTTGAGTTGCTAGGGAGCACTGTAGTCCCTTATCTTCATAAAGAAGATACTTCTTAGAAGTGGAAAAATGAAATTCAGTTTTGGATTTCATTAATAAGAACTTAGAGCTGATTTGTCTGAAATAATGTGATATGTACAGTTGTGAAATCTTAATTTTATGTTTGTCATAGTATCAGTCTGTTAGAATTTTTTCACTTTGGTCATGATTTTCAGAAGTGACATGTGATTTTGTTAATTTACTTTAAGGCTTTTATAAGGCAGATGCAGAAAATTTTCAACAGAATTTTTTAAATTTAGGGTTGCAATTCCATTATGAACAGCCATATACTTCATCCACCTTCTGTTGCTGAGGAGGGGAATGGGGAGTAGTAAGGGAAAAAAAAAAAACAAAGCTAAAAACCAAAAAGGCAGATCTTCATGTCAATTAAAATTTAATGTTCTCATTTTGATTACAACCACGTTGAGCTAGGGCTAAAATTATGTTAAGTCATTGTCTCTCCTGGGTTTCTTACCACCACTCAGAAGAGATAACTGAGAATTTCCCTTCTGTTTCACTCACCTGGACTGACCTTCCCTTCTCTGACTCTTAATGCGCTGCTCCTGGATGCTGGAAGCACAGGGAAGCACCAGGGCATGCACAGTGTTGGCAGCTGTGGGCATGGCTTGTGATCTGGTTGTTGTGATGTTGGTGGGGATGGCAGAGGAGGCACCTCTTGTGCAGACAGATTGCCAAGAAAAAGGCCCCATCTATTCCCACTTTCTTCAGATGCTCACCTCAGTATTGCATAGGTGAAAACAGGAAAGGCTGAAGAAATAAATATGGAGAGACATGTGGACCTGATTTTCTCGGAGCCTGAAGGAATTACAAGCTATCAGTGGCTGATCTGTTCCCAAGGGAAAGTTTCTTGGGAGATCTTGCACTCAAAGGCAACATTTGTAAATCATCTTGCTTTCTCAAAACAGTTCCACATAACTGTAGATAGCATGTTTTTCTCTTGTCCCACCAATGAGATAAGAGGTGATGTTCCCTTACCCAATCATGTTAACCCTGTACCATAAAACCATATAAAAACTGAAAAATTCAAAGAATAAAAACATCTTTTCCTGACAACTCAACTGGTGTGTGCTTGAACCTACACTTCTGCATCGTGTCCAACAGCAACGGAGATGACCCACGCATTTCATATTTTATAGGGAAAGGTTTCTTATATCGAGACTATTTTTTCCACAAGCAATTATTTTGCAAATGAAAAATGACAGGATCAAGCAACTTCCTTTTTCACTGTCAAATCAGTGGTGGCAGTGATGCTTTGAACATATCCAGTGCATTCAACATTTCACTTCTAATGTGGAGAGATTCAAGTGTAACAGAAGTGGAATTGCTCTGTGATGTTTGCAGGAAGGTGGAGATTAACTTGTGGAAGTTTCCAAAGTACCACAGTGCAATAGTCTGCACCATTTTGGAACAGTGTGCCCTCTGCCCTTGGCAGTGCTAAGGTGGTGGGCAAAGGCTTACTTAGCTCCCTTGCATAGTCCAGCAATCAGCTGTGCCATGGACAGACCTCTTTACCCAGGCAAAGTTTATCGGTTTGCTTAAAAAATCACACAAGGGAGAGATGAACACAATCATCCAGGAGAGTGAATGGGAGTTAATGAAAGAAAAGTTAATACAAAAATCTGAGATCTGTATCTCTGTTCATTCATGTCTTACCATCTTTTATTCACACAGTCTTTTCAGCAGTTCCAAAACTCCTGCACTTCATTCTTCCACTTTGTATGCTGGTCCAATATTATTCCTTTCCTTATCACCTAGTGATCATAATTTGTGTATTATTTGTCTTTTTGCTTTTGGGTGTAATACAAAATTTGTTCTATGAAGGCAGGTAAAACAGTTTGAGCTGTTACAAATAGAAGCTATTATAAAAACCTTGTAAGAATGATAATGAATCGGAGGAGGTTTGTATTTTCTTTTTTCTTCTTTTTCTAAGTAGCTTTTAAGTGTGTTGAACTTGATAAAGAGGAGATCCTGTTTGGCGGGTACTCTGCTGTTGCAGTTTTTGCAAGCTGTGGGAATGAGGGAGGGCATTGCAATTCTATATATAAAGCATCCAAGCTTGAAGAGGGCAGCCTAGAAAGTGGCAGCATTGGCACTACCCGCTTGGAACGGAGGGGAGCACTGAGATCACTGCCCAGGCTGGGCGTGCATCATGCTCCCAACATTGGTACTTCTCATCTTCTGCAGTTTCCTGCACTCTGCCGGTAAGTCTGAGGTGCCTGGGCTCCTCTTGGTACATGGCTTGAAGGAAAGTTGTTGTACCACACCACATGAGGTTCAGGTTTTGTTCTTCTTTCCCACAACCTGAAGAATTCAGTTTACATGTATTCTCTTTTCTTCATCTTAAAACACATCAGGTTGTTTAATAAATTTATGACTGAAATAAAATGATTCATTCTTAACTATTTCAGAAAGTTGGTTAATGATTTGTTTGATCCTTCCCTAAAACTCGTTCCCTAGGTACAGGGAATATTTGTAATGGACTTTTGTTGTGTTTCCGAGTTGCCTAGTGCCTTCATCTTTCAGATGTTCGTGATCCAGTGCCCTAGCGATATCATTGCAGATATATATTGTATATCTTCTGTGTAGAGTGATAAACAAAAATTTTTTTTCTTGTTATGTGAGCTGCAAAAAGCATTAACTATGAGCTATGTGGTGGCATTTCTTTTTTGAAAAACAATGTCATAGAAAGACAGGCAAATGGTTCTAGTCTAAATATTTTACATGACTCTTAATGCATTTCTACGTATATTATTCAGTACAATCCTTCAGTCTTTCTGAGAAGTCTGTCTTAGTTTTTCAATCCAGCCCACCAGTATACCAGATGAATGTGTAATTTCTAAAAAAATATTTGATAGGTAAGTTCACTGGCTCTGTAGCTACTCAGCTGCCTTACTTATTTTTCCTTCAGTGCTGTTATCAGTGGATTTTTTTGAGAATAAGCCTTTTTTGCCACGGTTTGGCATTGCTTAAGATGTTGGGTTTTTTTTTAATCTTTTCTGTATCTTCTCTTTAATTGCCAGTTATTACAGTTGGAATTCCCAGAAAATACTTCAAGCTGCTAAAAAGCATACTTCAGGTTTTTTGCTTTAGGTTAAACAAAGTTAAATTTATTTCTTCTGTATTGTGTTTACTACATTTAATGAACCATATAGTTCAAATTGCATGGAACATTTATTTGCTCTTAAATCACTGACTTAAACTGTAGCATGAAAATAAATAATATATAGGCAACTCAACCCTTTAGTAGACTCTCAGAGCCAATTTCTAACCTCAGCTGTATTGTTATAAATCAGGTGTAACTCCATTCACCGAGTTAGCACTGTTGTAACCAATATCAAGTACCTGAATGTGAGTCCTAACCCCAAGTTTTGCTGCCTGCAAGAGCAAAATCTTAACCTACATGACTTCCTATTTTACATAATAGATGTATTGATATAAATACTTGCAATCAAATAGAAAAATGCTGTAGACATACAGCCACAAGCTTTATGTGCAAACTTGGCAATCACAAACCAGAACCTCTTCTACAAAGGACTAAGTTGAGTGTAAAGATAAAGACTGTAGAAGCAGGATCTAGAAATTTCTTACAGAGCAGTTTTCTCCTTTGGGATGTGTCAATATTTCAGGTCCTTGGAATGGTTGGAGACTGAAAACAGATTTCATTCTGTCAAGGAAAGATTTGAAATCAGACAATTTTTTGGATGTTGATCTCTACGTTCTTAAATTGGACAATATGCAGGGTGCTCATTGTTTTGAACTCTAGATCCAAGTGTTGTTTCCTTAGAATGAGTCAAAGACAGGACTTAATTCTCTTCTTCATGGATTTGCATCAAAATTCTGTACCTTAAGTCTGTCTCTAGCTGGAATTGTAAATATTGATTGTAACGGCATATATTTGTTTATTTGATGTGAAGTCTGATGTAAAGTGATCACTTTAGAAAAATCAGTAAATATGCATTAGCTTGAGTAAAAAAAAATCTGCAGAAGCTTAAAGCCTGATTTAAACTGTTAGTTCTAGCGTTTACTTAATAAGAAGTTTCATTGATCAAATTGAGGCTTCACTGCTTTAGCTATTTCAGTAGTCAACCCTGCATGGATCCTTTTAAGAGGTTTGTGTACAGTCATGCTTCTTCTAATGAAGTATGTAACTAGGAAGTCACCTTGATTTATGCTGTTCACATATCTATGTTTGCAAGGGGCAAGGGAGTTAATAATTTCATACTGAAGAGAAATCATCATGAACATGTGCAACTGATAACTCATATTACAGCTACAGCTCTACAGTACCCTCAGTGTTAAATTTAATTTTGGGCTTCTATCACTTGTTTTAAAGTTCTTGTCCTTTCCAGAACATCTGACATTTCAACATTTCTGTTGGTCTCAAATTAGAAAAGAAAAACTGAGCCCTTTACAAAACAGAGATTTTAAATTATTTCTGCAAGTTGGAAGTACAAAGATTTCATTTCAGTGGTTTGTTTTCATTTGTTTATCTGATGTGAAATACTTTGATTGAAGCCATTACAACATAAAATTTTATTTTCCCATGGGGATGTTTCATAGTAACCACAGTATAGGAACAAAATTATTTATTTCTTCATAGTAAGCTGTATTCCCTGACTGGCTTGTATTGCTGCCATGAACTAGACAGGCTGATTACACAGAAACTGCACTTCAATTCTCAAGTTGGCCTGCTGGCGTAGAGTGGGAATTGGAAGTTAAATCTTCCTTTATCCAAGAGAAGTGAAACTCTGGCTAAAGCTCTACTGAGATAATTCAAAATAAGTGTTTCATGTCATTTCTCAAAGAAAAGCAGAATACTTGCAGTTATAGTAAAAAGTCAGAAAGGAAGATTTCAGTACTTTAGAAATCTAATTTAACACTAAGACAGCCTGTTTAATGAAAAATTCTTAAATTATTGCAAAATACAACTTCTGCACGTCCACAGCACTGGATACATCTGTACGATCTGCCATTCTGTGTGCTTTTGAATGCTTGATAATGTTGCCAGGAAAATGTAACTATTCTCTGCAGAGCTAACTGTGAGAAAAATAATGTAAATGCTGAGAATTACTGTACTGTAATTCATAAAATAGAATAATTGTATAATCTGACGGGATACAGACTGAGTGGCAGATAACAAATGACTCTGTATTTGTTCTATTAGCTGTTCTTTGGGCAAAAGTTGAAGTGAATTTCATATCCTTAGTTATTTTCAATCTAATTCTTGTACACTTCCATATAATCCAGGATAATTATTATGCTCAAATTTAATCTAAATACCAAACCTGAAGTATGTGTTGAAATTTTTTTGCTGTGCTTAGATGTTTGAGTTTGAAAAGCTAATGAACAAGCTTTGTAAACTGATTTGTTTGTTCTCATCTAAAATATTTGTCCATTCATTATTAGACATTTTGCTTTAGATCAGGCTCTCTAGATAGATCTGACTTGAAGTAATGTTTTAGGCATATATTGAATTCCTGCAAATCTAATATCCTTGGAAGGCAGCTGTTACACACTCCTGAATCCCATTCATGTAGTGTTTCAAGTTTAGGATTAAGCTGTAATGATTGGAAAACTGTGAAACTAACAATAATATATTGAACAAATGCAGGTATCAAAATCCAGGCATTCAAAAAATTCAGCAGCAACTCTAGGCATGAAGAGTGTTAGCTTGAAAGCCACAAACTGACCGTTCCTTTTTGTGGTGTTCTTACTGTGTTGCACGGTTCACTAGGAACTTGGAAGGAGCATGCTGGATTTTGGAAATGCCTGCTGAGTTGCTAGCCAACTGTGGATGGAGGTTCTCTAAAACATTGGCAAAATTTCAAACAATTATTGGCCAGTGCTGACCAATTCTAGACAGCAAGGCAGCATGAGTAGGATCTATAATGATTTTGTGATGAGTGTGTCAGACAACTTGGAAGTGGCTGAAATAAATGCCATTTTAAGCAATTAGAATATTTAGGATGGGAGCAGTTCTGTCATTGAACTTACATCCTTGATTTATTTCCTTTATGCTTAAATATTCATTGTATAGAGTTCTACCAGTGTAGTATTTTAGCTCTTAAAAACTTAGATTAGTTTATCCAGATAACCTCTTTTCTCAGCAAGTATCGTTTCATAGAAGAATTGAGGTATAGACTGATGGGAATGTTGGAGATGTCTGGATCTGAGATCCAAAGCAAAAGGATGTGTTCAAACACTCAGTTCCAAAATTCCCTCTTGTGCCTTACATAAAAGGCAGAGCCTCACCTGTTTTCCTGCAGCCTTTGAGGTATCACATGGCAAATATTACCTTACCTTCAGCAGCACAGTGTGGAATTGGCTGAGAGTCTGCTACAGCTGGTGAGCTCCCTGGAGGCTTCCACTCACTGCAGTATCCAAGGAAGCAGCAGCACCCTGCAGAGCTGTAGTGTATATATAGATATGTATGTGGATTTGCCCTGGCTTATTTGATGAAAGAAACCTTCTGCCACAACGTTTTCTATGTCGCAAAAGATCCTAAACGTGTAATAGAGAATTACATGGATTCTACAAGATACTTGCTCCTGCTATCTGAGAAATAGCAGACATGAGAAAATTTAAAAATGAGTAGCACGTTTCTGAAGCACCTCAGGTCTTCATCCCTGCATCTTGTTTTGGTTTTTACCACACAGCTGTTGATGAGAACTCACTCCAGCAGTGCTGGAGGAAAGTGCTGGGTGAAAGAGCCTTTGGGTATGTGTGACAGTGTGGAGCAGTTGTGCTCATACAGCACGTCTTTGTTTGACACAGAAAAAGAACCATACTGTACTCAACATTTGCTAAACATTGCTTGGCTTCTCCTAACCCAGGACACCAGGCTTTCTGAAGAGGTGTGTGGAAGGGAACAGGTGACAGTTTGCATCAATCTGCCTTAACGTGAGCAGCAAGAGCAACAGCTGTGTCTGGGGATTTCCTGCTCTTCAGCTCCAGATCCCATGGTTCTTGTGAAGAGCACACAGGACAATACTTTCTGCATATTTTCACACTTTTGGCTATTCCTTCCACTACTTCTACCCAGATGGTGAAACAACAACTCAAAAACATGAGGAAAGATTTATCCCACTTTTTTTAACAGAAACATGGGATTTTAGTATGAGGTATAAGAGCTCTCATATTGCATAGGATTTATGGCAAATTTTGATAACATTTAACCAGTATAGAAGAATTTTTTATTGCTTAATTATGTAATAGGAATTATGTGATTTTCCATGATAATTTCCATTCAGCTTTGTGTGACAGAGCACAGTTTGTATGTGCTGACCCTGTTTTGACTTGCAGCATGCTTAAAAATTAATAAATATACAAATATTTAACTTCCTTTCACTCAGAGGATAACTTCATTGTGTTGTCTTTTTCCTTTCACAGCTTTTGAAGGAAATTATTGGTCCCCCATTTTTCTCCAAAAACAGAAAGAATCTCTGCAAAGAAGTAAGTGTCTGACCTAGTTTTTAGTGTTTGCATTCAAGTGTGAGTGACAACTCTATTCAGCATCAAGTCCATATTGCAGAAGGCACTGTACAAACCACATAATAAAAATAAGTCTTCAAGAAGCATATGTTTTGAAGCATTAAATTTTAGAAATTCCAAATTAAGACTTTGCATGTAAAAAGTTTTTAAAATATGTTGTCTTGCTGTTGTAAGATTTAATCTAAATGGAGAGCACTTTAGTGTGCCTTGCTGAGGTTTTGATGCCTAAGGATAATAACTGTGAGCAGTTTAATAGCCTTCCATATTTAGAAATATGCTATTGGGGTAATTTTTGTGGTATGTTTTTGTCACACTATGTTAGGAACGGCGAGAAGTACAACACAGACTCTCTCATGTGTTGTACAAGAGAGCTAAGTTTATTATTATCCTTGATCTTAATTTATAGACAGGTCTGAGAGGTAAAACTCTCATTGGTCATTAAACTTACTCATCACTATCATTGATCAATTGGAACACCACCCCTTGACTGTTTAGGACAAGGATCCTAAACAACACCTGCCAAGATTGTTGTCCTTTACCAAGGACTGTTTGGATTCTTTCTTATGCTTTCTCAGGCCAGAGTGAGAACCCTGTGTGACTTAGTTTCACACAGGCTCTGTGTTCCCTGCTTGCTTTTTGCATTTAGCATCCACATGTTTGATTTTCATTCCTACATATTACTGCCTAATGCTATCTAAAAATTTAGGATATGGATTCTTTTGATACTTCAAAATCAAGGAAACTAAATAAAGCTCATTTTCCATGTACATTAGGTTTGTAACAATGATTTTAAAGATTTCATGTTAAAACAAATTTATATGCAAATGGACAATCGGAGTGTGGAACACTTTTTCCTCACCTTTGTAGCCAGCAGCCACAGTAGGGCAGATCTCTGCTTCAGTGTTCAGCTGTGCCAGCTGCCACACTTCTGGTAGCTTACCAGAAGTTTTCCCTTAACTCCAAAGGATGGCTTGTGTGCATCCATCCAAGTCTATATGCAAAATTAACACCAGACACCTACTTACTGTAAATTTGTGCTAGTCCTTTTGAATCTGAGGAATACAAATAGTAAGTTACTACTGCCTTACTTGTGTAAAGCAATGTGCAATGCAAGAACAAAAAAACCAATAAAAAGTAGCATATTATAGCTTTAAAATATTTAAAATATTAGCTATCAGAAGTATGGTTAGAAAGGCTGGTATCCTTAAAATGTTAATCATAATTAAAATTTAATGGCAAATTTTGACTGTAGTTATTGTGGAATTTTCTGCTTCTGGTTCTATTCAAAATAATGGTGGACAAGGACTTGGAAGCCAGAACACAAGGGAGGGATAAGCAGAAAAATCTCAATAGCCTCACAAAATTCTCTGAACTGAAAATAATTGGAGGCTGAGAGAGTATCTGTGGAAGTATACATGCTTGACCTGATGGTAGTCTTCCCTTGGGCAGGCTGTTAATGGTCACTGCTGGAAATAAAATACAGAGCTACATCAAACCTTGGGCCGAACCAACATAATTTTTCACTTGTCCTTTTCTGAAGAAATTTGAGGCACTGACTTCTAAATTTGAAGTTCATTCAATAGTCATTTAGTGTTTCATATCCATGGCAAGAATGAATAAATGTCATTTATTCATGACATATTTTACAGGACATGATGTCCCTCTGCTATGGGATACAGAAGGCTATAGCCCTTCTGAAAACACAAAATTTTCACAAGATCCTTTCTAAAATAAGTAGAGATATCGGTCCTAATATTTCAACTTTTTTTTTTCTACCCTATTATAATTACAATCTTCCTAGTAATTCATAATTTTAATGTTTTACACTATCATACTTTATTTCTGCATACCATTAGAAAGTAATTCTCTGTACTCCAAAGCTTGTTGCATATCAGTGGTTGAATGAAATTTTTTATCCAATTTGGGGAAAATGTGGAGGTGTAAAACAAAAAGGATTTTATATAATGAAAATTTATTATAGTAAGCATTTCTTTAGGCAGAAGAAACTGAGAGTGGCTTGAATTAGGAGAATTCTCATTCAGTATGAATGGAACTCATTCAGTGCATAGAAAAGCTACATGAAGTTCATCCTTAATGTAAAAATCATTGAAAGACTTCTGATCAGACAAAAAATTCCCAAATATTCAGGAACTCATCTCTGTCTGCTATCTGTACTTACAACAGGAGAAACAGTAGAGAATGGATATAGACTAATTAAAAGAAAATCCCTAGATATTATTTAGTAAACACTGAAATAAAAAGACAAACATATAATCTGGATTTAACCTTCCTTGAGTTATTGACATTCCCATTTATTATTTTTCTTTGATAAGATTTAAATAAAAACAAATACAGTGACCGTGCTCCTGTATTTATTGAAAGGGGCACCTCTTGCACTCAGACCATTGTGCAGCCCCAGGTAATCATTCTTTGGTACACTTCGGGGTTTGGTGGTCAGTATCACTCAGGCACAGTGTATTAAACTACCTGGACTTGGGCATGAAGGATCAGTGATAACAATGAGCCAATTCCTATTTTCCAGTCAGACCTTCAGGACAGAACAGAAGTGTGGAAGAGGAGTACTTTTTGCCAACAGGTAACCACTCATTGGAAAAAGTATTTTCTACGTGACCTGGATAAAACCAGTAGCATTCTGTAGTTATTTGATCTCTCCTTTAGAGTTAAAAGAGATGTTGTGGCTTTAAAACAATAAATGTAAATTGCATGTAGACTTTGATAAACTTATCTGATATTTTGTAACTCTAAGATACATTCTAAGATACCTGTGTTTCATATGATACTACCATAAGCAAAAATAATTACAAAATGAAAGTAGCCATCTAAGTCTGGAAATACAGAACTTAGGACATGATTTTAGATACTTCAGTAAAATTATCAGCTTCAGAGGGACTGTTCAAGTGTTTTAAGTAGGTGCAGAACTATCAAACGGCAAATGCTGGAGTTGTATCTCTTTTGTTTTAACTCATTTCCACATCTGAAAATATGTCTATTCAGATGAACATTCCACACTACTGCTTAAATATAAAAACTGATTAAAACATTTCATATACTTATAAAACTTTCTAGAACTTTGTCACACAAACACGCAGCCAAAGGAGTGTGGAATTACAAGTTGGGCTTTGAAAACTGTCTTTCGATATCTGGTGATTTGACTGTGCAGTTAATCATGATACACTAATGCTGTAGCTTGGTAAATGCTGTCACTGAGATGTTAAAGCTCTGTCCTGTAGTTTATCTGTCACCTTTGCAAACAGATCTAGCAGAATTCAATTAGAAGGTAAATCTTTATATTATCCATAGGAGTTGGAAGAGTTTTTCCCAAGCTAGGAAGTTAGGAAATTCTCCTCTACTTATAGTAAATGAGAATATTGCTCTCACTCCTAATACTGATTCACTTCCTGACTGGAGATAAAATTTTGAGATTACAAAAGAAAAAAAAATAGAGGGCTAGAATGCTGTTTACAGAATGAATCTGAATAGAAACTTAATAACTTGTCCTTGTATTTTTGTTTGAAATGCTAATCAGAATATGCTAAATCCATGTTTCTTTGTCTTTTATAGTTTTGAGCAAAGATTCCTGTTCTACCTGGGGAGGAGGGCATTTTTCAACCTTTGATAAATACCAGTATGACTTCACTGGGACTTGCAACTACATCTTTGCAACTGTATGTGATGAGACCAGCCCAGACTTCAACATTCAGTTCCGTCGTGGGCTGGACAAAAAAATTGCAAGGATCATTATTGAGCTTGGACCTTCTGTTGTCATTGTGGAGAAAGGCAGCATTTCTGTCAGGAGTGTTGGGTAAGATTCTGTCATGAATGGGCGTGAAGTGTTTGGAGAAGGCAGGGAGCTGGATAGCAGCTGCACTAAAGGCTGCTTTGTGTCAAAAATGAATTAACAAATTACTAAAGTTAACACACCTAGCTGGACTCTACTGCCATTGCTTCCCATCAAGCACTCACACTCTACAACATTCTCTTTATGGGTTTCTCTGATCTTGTCAGTTTTGGTCATAAGTCTTATATTAAAATGCCATAGAATCTCCTCAGGATAGTCGACATTAGTTCCACCACACCAACTTCATGGTTACAAGTTCTTGAAACATACAACTATGCTCTAATAAAATCAAACCAAGTGAAGATGCCAAGTCCTGTGCAAACACTCTCAGTAGTAGAATCAATATGCAACCCATTTTCTGGTGATTCTTCTATGAAACTATTTTGATATATTGATTTATATTGATCTTAAATCAATAGATACTTTCATGTGTTTTGAAATGTCACAGTAAAAAAGGAAAACAATTGTTTCATGTTGCTGCAAGTACTCAGACTGTGTATCATATCCAAAATAAATAACTAATACTTGCATAATCTTGCTATGAGTTTGGTTTCTCTTCTCACCTTATTTCAGTGTCATTCAGTTGCCTTACACCAGCAATGGAATCCAAATATCACCTTATGGACGCAACATCCGCCTGGTAGCCAAGCTCATGGAGATGGAACTGGTGGTCATGTGGAACAATGATGACTACCTCATGGTTAGTAAAATGTTCTCAGTAGAGTAGAGAAGAAAATTCTCACTGATTTACTGGAATGGCAAGAACACTCTGAACTTAATGGATGCTTTTGTGTCTCGTTCTTTTCCTGTTTTATCCATTCCTCTTGAAATAAACAGCTTTGCTTGTTACTTTCACTTGCAGCATTGGTAGTCACCAGTGCTGAGATTTGTGGATGCTTTGACACATTTTAATCTTTCCTCAGGGTATTCCAGCAGCTGCAATGTTTTGTTTAAGAGATCTTGTTTAAAGTTGTTTAGAACTTAATATTTTATGCCATAAAGTTTAGTCTTTTTTATTGGGCTTCCCTGGGATATATTTTGGTTTCAAACACTGAATGCTTCTACCAGTTTCTTTTTTCTTTCCTTTTTCTGAATCTTGAGGTTTTCTCCTTAAAATCCCCAGTACATTTTCTCAGTGTAACCTACGGTATTATTGCCACAAAAGACACTGAATTCTAAAATGATTAAGTTTCCTAAAACGAGGAGATGCAGTAAATTGTCTGGGAGATTTATCAGCATTACTATCACATATGTAAGAGACAATGCTACTGTGATGGGTTAATCTGGCCATACAAATAATATGGTTTTATTTCTCTGATCTAAGATTTTCATAGTATTTCATTGTTTGTAGCCAGTGGTAATACTACCATTTTAGTCTCTAGAACAATAGAGAATTGAATAACCTTCTTCTGAAAATAGATCTTCTTCCTGTAACCTTAAGTTTCTTAAGAGAATAAACCTGAAATTCGTGCTCTGTCAACAAAGATATTAGCAAGACTTCAGCATTATTTTCTTTTTTTCCTGGCTCCTTAGAATGTTATCCCCACTCAATTCCCTATGTCTTCAAATTTTATTCTTTTTATTAAATACTAATTTTAAAAAATCACTATTTGCCTATTGGGAAAAGACTTCACTGCTTACAAAATTCCTCCTTCAAAAAAGTCACTGAAATTAATGAGAATCACTTTTAATTGGGTGCTTGAACTGAATTTGTTTGATAAAGGTATATCTGTATAGATAATTTTACTTAGGATGATCCTTTTAAATCTTTTGCTCTATTTTATTTTAGGTTTTGGCTGAAAAAAAATACATGGGGAAAACATGTGGAATGTGTGGGAACTACGACGGCTATGAATTGAATGAATTTGTGCGTGAGGGTAAGAGACAGGGACATTTCAGACAGAAGGAGAATGAGTTAAAGTGAGTCAAGGTGAAAATTAAATACTGTGATAGCATTGCTGTGTTTCAGAAGTGAGTAAAGCAGTCCCATGGGGCACCAACATACCTCATATGATTATGCTACACTCTGTTATCTGCTATAAGCATAATATAATGGGTTCCTCACACAAGTGATAAGGACTCTTATCTTTCAGAAACAGGTGGTAAGGATCACACTCTCCTAACTTCCACAAGAGTCAGTTGTTATCATTGGGAAGATTAACTAGTAGGGCATTTAACAGTCAAAGAGTAAAATCAGAGTTTTGCTACATCACAGCAACAAGTAAACAAATCAATGCAGTCTTTTTCCTGATAAATTATAACCCTTCAATTTCCAGGTAAATTGCTGGATACATATAAATTTGCTGCATTACAAAAAATGGATGATCCATCAGAGATCTGCCTGTCTGAGGAGATACCAATTTCCACCGTTCCTCACAAAAAATATGTAAGATCTTCTTGGCTTCTCTGCAGCATGATTCTTAGCAGGGGGAGCATGACAGCTAGAAATCAACAACAGAGAGGCAGTGGTTTCGTAAAAATTACTTCCATGAAAACAGGTACAGACAACACCTGTATAGCATGATATGAGAGAGAAAAGGAGTGCTTTGCATTAAAATACATTTGAATAAAAGCCCACAGACATTTTAAAGGCTACATTTAAATCACTCGTAAAAATCAGTCAGCATTTAGCTCAGCTTTCTGGAATTCCATGCAGGTCATCACAGGAAATGCATGGAAACCAGTGAAGCTTTAAGAACTTCTAATCTAACAGCTAGAGACCTGACACTATAAGCTGTACAGATTTGAAGATATTCACAATGCCTAAAATGTATTGCCAGATAACTGGGAGAGCCACCATCAACTGCTAACACTCAGAGTTCTAAATTAAATCAGTGTGCCTGAGAACTTCTGAGACCTTACACTGCAGTAGGCAGCATGATAAGCAACACAAACATGCAGGCAACAGAAATGCACCAAGTGTGTTCTCAAAGAGGAATGAATTTCGTGATCTTCACATCTGGGATGTTTTTTGTGGAACTGAATTGCCATGAGACAATACATTTCCTGAGTGTAATGTCCTCAGCCATTTTTAGGGGGATTGATGGCACAGAAAGTGACTTAATTTTCAACACAATGAGAAGTGGAATTATTTTAATATATTGAATGATGGATTTATATTTCCTTTTATGGGAATGTGCGTGAATTTCTCATGCATTTTAAATACAAATACACGTAATTAAACTCTAGGGGGAAATGCAAACAAACCAACAAGAAAATCATAACTGGCAGTGTTATTCCATTTTGGTTTTCATATGAAGGAAACACCACCAGGAACAATTTTCTTCCTCTTTTTATTTAGGCCGTGATCTGCTCTCAGCTACTTAATTTGGTGTCACCAACCTGCAGTGTGCCCAAGGATAGGTTTGTCATTCGTTGCCAGCTCGATATGCAAGACTGCAGTGAGCCAGGACAAAACAATTGCACTTGCTCTACACTGTCAGAGTATTCCAGGCAATGTGCTATGTCCCACCAAATGGTGTTCAACTGGAGAACTGAAAATTTCTGCTGTAAGTTCAAATGTTTTATTCATGAGAGACTGTGCTTTTCTTTGTTTTAAACTTTAAACTTTCCCGTGTTTTAAATAGAGGGATAATGATAAATAACTGGAATATTAAAGAAAAAGTCTCTACTGTTTTTAATCAAACAAATTATTTTCTACAAAGAACAGTGGTCTTTGATAACGCTGTAAAAAGGAGGGCAGGGAAACCTCAAAGGAGAAGGAAGCTCAAAACACAGCTCCTACGTCTAGATCAGTGGCAGTAAAACAGATTAACATTGACCAAGTGAAAACTGTTTAACTTCTCAAACTTCCTACAGGAGGCTGCTTGCTCTAAGCAGTTTTCTTATTACTGTACTTGGAAAATTAGTCAGTGAAGAGAGAGCACTTTTAAATAGCCCCTGAAGTCTTTGAACCTTTTTGCTAATAATTGTCATAGCTCCTTTTATTCAAAGATGAATTTTAGTTTAGAATCCTTTCTCAGATGCCCAGCCTTCTTATTTACAATTACTGATTGGAAGTAAAACCTTGAAGTACTACAGAAAATGTGATTTGTGATACTTCATTAGGCTGCAGTTTGGCCTGTTTGCCATTCTGAAAGCTTCTGAAAAAAATGTTTCCAAGTTTTGGGGAAAAAAAAAGAAAAAAAAAAAGCCAGAGTGAATATATGATGGTAGCAAAGAATACTCAGAGGATGAAATGAGTATTGAGGCAGGATAAAAGAGTGTTGGTGTCAGAAATCAGGTATTTTCCTTGCTAGGTAGTAGATGAAATATCCTTCTATGTTTACACTTTAAAAATCTTAGCACTCCCACTGTTTGTTGCAGCTGTGGGAAAATGTTCTGCGAACCAAATCTATGAGGAATGTGGTTCACCATGTATTAAAACCTGTTCCAACCCAGAGTACAGCTGTTCCAGTCACTGTACCTATGGCTGCTTTTGTCCAGAAGGTATCGTTTCATCATATTCTTAATGGATCACACAAATGGTATTTTGCACATATCCAGTCAAGTGGAATGGACTGCTTAATAATGAACTAGCTGTGCATTTCAGGGCATTGTGCTGCTAGAACTGCTCTTTCTCAGGTGACATAAAGTAACTGTAGTCTTAAAGATGGCTGGTCACTCTTTGCAAGAACAGAGCTATGAATACATTTTCCTCACAAGGCCATGGTTTGTGATGGGATAATGATATGCCATCTGCTTAAAGTTCTTTACTTAAATATACATTGATCATGCACCAGGAAAAGGCAGCACACCTCAGAGGATATCTGCAATATTATGTGAATTTTATTATTTCCCTTTAAAATAATTCAATTACGGAAAATTATGGAAACTGTGATTATTACTATCATTTGCATTTCAAAATAGAACAATTGACTATTCTTTCATATGACAAAGTAGCCAAAAGCTGTTGTCACTTGTGAATATTCAGTTTCATTTTAATTAGGAGAAAATTTCCTGCATGCTACATCTCCGAATATGGGCACTGCCTGTGCAAGAATAGCATTATCAGGCTAATTTCAGAAAACATTCAAGCCATAATAATGGTAGTGGTAAGTGAGGATGGGGAAAATTGTTTTGTTTATCTTCTTTGGCAGGAACTGTTCTTGATGACATCTCAAAGAATCGGACATGTGTTCACATTAGCCAGTGTCCATGTACACTGAATGGGAAAACATATGCTCCTGGTGAGACAATGAAAGCAGCGTGTAGGACCTGGTGAGTAGCAACAGGTAGTTCCATGAGAGAATGAAAAGTACCTTCACCAGACAATTGGAAAGTTTTGCCTAACCTTTCAAAGAGCAGCGCTTTTCACGATTCAGGAAAGTTTACTGGCAATCCACACATGAGTTCAGCAACTTTGAATTAAGATGAGCAACCTTAACTGATAAATGTAGACAGAGAAAATCAAAGCAGAGAAAACATAAGGAGAAAAGTGATTAAAACTACATATTTCATTACTAGGAAGTAGCTGAGTTTTTAGAGTGTGAAGAAAAGAATAACCTTACACAGAATTTCTTGTTTTCTGTAGTAAATGTGTGATGGGTCAGTGGAACTGCCAAGACTTGCCCTGTCCTGGAAGGTGTTCCCTGGAAGGAGGCTCCTTTGTTACCACATTTGATTCGAGGCCGTATCGATTCCATGGGGTTTGCACTTACATTCTTATGAAGGTAATTTCCTGCAGTCTAGAAACAGAGAATATCAAATGGTTATGTTTTAGTCTGTCTTTGGTTTCCTATTGGAACACAAGCTGAGGACTTAATAAAATACACATTTATTCTACAAATCATTGTCATACTGATATAGGCTTCTCTTTTTACTTCTCTTTTCTCTTTCCCTCTAGAGTTCCAGCCTGCCACACAATGGAACCCTAATGGCTGTTTATGAAAAGACTGGTTATTCTCATTCTGAGACATCACTTAGTGCTATAATTTACCAATCTGCAAAGGTAAGTATTCCCTCCACAGGTTCCATCCAGCATTTCCTCACTAGATTAGCAACATAAGAGCTCAAAGTCATTGTTAGTAGCTTGTACTTAAAAATTATGGAGGATAGATACTGAAGATATGTTTCTGCTCATGTATACACAGCAAAGATCTCAGTCGCTACATCAGTTCAGGAAGGTTGAAAACTAAAAGCAGCATGTTATAATGTGAGAAAATGCTTGAATTTTTTTTTTTTTCTTTTACATAGATCATTAACAATGTAGTTGCTTAACTTACCATATAAATACCATCTGTAAAGATAGTTACTTCTGGTTCCATGTCCTCTTCTTACAGGACAAAATTGTGATTTCTCAGAATGATCTCCTTACTGATGATGATGAACTTAAGCGGCTACCTTACAGATCAGGTAAAAAAAAAAAGATGGGGAATATAAGTTATATCCAAATTAATTTTAATGTCTGTTTTTACACGTTACACAACCCAACATCTTTCACAATCTTTCAGTTGCTAATACCAGAGGTTTTAGAGGAAGGTTAAAGTATTTCCTTCTGCATCTGTTCCTCTGTGGAGAGTTGTGTGTGGGAGAAGAGTTGTAGACAGAGTGCTAGAACATTTAGATATGTGTTAAAATCGTTACCTTGCAGTATCACCAGCATCTCTATTTTTAAATGTGCTTGTTCCTTCAGGAGACATCACCGTTTTCAGACAATCCTCCATGTACATTCAGATGCATACAAACTTTGGGCTGGAACTTGCAGTTCAAACATCACCTGTATTCCAGGCCTACGTGAAAGTTGGATCACAATTCAAAGGCAGAACGCTAGGTAATTAAATAAGACCCTTTGCAAAGGAGAAAATGGGAATATAATTTTGAAAAGTTAGTATTAATCATTTAAGAAATCAGTTTTCTTCTCTAGATTCAAAGAAAAAAAATGCATTGGAAAACTGAATTGATTTTTTGCTAGTAACTTTAAAATTAATCAAAGAAACTAGAGGTGTCAAATTTTTCATACATAATATGATGCTGTTTTGTATTTTATGTGTGCCTTTCTCAATATGTGCTTTACTACACAATGAAGGAGCAACAAATAAGTCTGTGTGATTTCTGCACCTTGGAGCACACAGTTCTTTGAATGAAGTGCACAACCACTGTAAACACAACAAGCCTAAGAGTCTAAAAGCTTCTCAGCTGGTAATCACCAGATGGAGATGTTTGTTGCACAGCAACATTAGCCACACAAGCATATTTTGCATTCTGATTATGGGGAATTTCAGAGAGGCTTTGGCTTTTACAAAAAAATTTCGGCTTACAAAAGCCTAAATGCATATTTTGTCATTATGCATTTAATATACATAAGAAAACATGCAACTTCAAAAGCGTTCCATGGTCTTTCTCTTTTACATTATTTAAAAGCACCTTTATTTTCTAAAAAAACCTGAAAACTTCTCTATGATTTTGTCATTGATTAGAGGCTGACATTGTTAACTTGTGGAGGCAGAGGCTCAGCGACTGAGTGTGTACATAATCAAGATTCTCTGGCTACTTGACCTGAGTATTCATTGACACTGTGTGCAGAGCTTTTGAATTAGTTTTCTTACTATAGAATGAAGCATAGGCCATTTAATTTCCGTTCTGTTCTTTAACTTCGCCATCCCTTGCATTTCTGATGTTGTCAGGTTTGTGTGGCAATTACAATGGAGACACTACAGATGACTTCATGACTAGCATGGATATCACTGAAGGGACAGCCTCCCTGTTTGTAGATTCCTGGAGGGCAGGAAATTGCCATCCTGCCTTAGAGAGAGAGACTGACCCTTGCGCTTTGAGCCAGCTGAACAGTAAGTAGATGATGCTGTGGTAACTGATCTCTCCAGCTGGCTTTGTCCGACACTTCCATAAGCCCCTACCAGGGAAACGAGAGAGCTGGACAGAAACAGAGACTGAGAGTATTGAACATCACAAATTATGTTACCAACAAGTATTTCTGCTTTCTAGAATACATATCAAGTGAAAGCTCATCAGATCCTGTTCAAGAGATCTGGGATTGAGATGATGAATGAGAAGGGTTTGATCTGTCTAGTGAAACTGCAATGTTCACGGTTGTCTTAGGCTTGCTCAGCAGTACTGAGACTGAAATCCAAGTTTTGTCTTCCCAAGTATCTATTGCTATTGGTCTTAAAAAAAGAAAGGTGAAAAAGTAAAAATAGCTCTACTGAGCTGCTTGTACAAGAATAGAGTTTGAAAGCTAAGAAGTTGTCCTATTGTTCAGTGCATCATTGCCAAAAGTTCACCTAAAATACCAAATATTTTTAACATTTCCTTTCCAATTTTTTCCCCCTAACTTTTCCTTTTTTATGTTGTTTACTTTCATTAGAAATATCTGCTGAGACTCATTGCTCTATTCTGACCAAGAAGGGTACAGTGTTCGAGAAATGCCATGCAGTGGTGAACCCTATTCCTTATTACAAGGTAATACAGAGGGAATTCAAATATATTCCAGATGGGACTCATACGTGTCCCACACATTGAATCAGCAATGAAGAGAAGCCTAGGAACAGGTGTGGTTTTGAAAATTGTCTCCACCACACTGAAAGTCTGTTTGGTCACAGGCATCAGTCTCATCCCTGTGAATCAGAAAATATTTTTGCTCATGCTGCTGCTGTCCATGACAACAACTTTAACTGTTCAAAGTATTGATTTTACCCTGTGCATAATTGAGCTCAATATATTTGCCAATCTACACAAAACAGTTTTAATATTAAAAATGAGAAGCAGCAAATAAACAAAGGCATTTTTAGGATACTAAGTATATTTTATTTACATCAGCAATGCAGTTACTCAGATATTTTCCATCCGTTTTATTTATGCAATAATACGTGTCTTGTGTGAATTAGTTCTGTAATTCAGCATAGAATCATATTGGTTGTAAAAGATTTTTGAGATCATTGAGTCCAACCATAAATACAACAACACCAAGTCCACCACTATGCCACGTTCCTAAATGTCATGTCTACAAGTCTTTCAAATGCCTCCAGGGTTTAGCACTTCCAAATGTCTGGTCCCCAGTATCAAAGTACTCTCTATGTGTTTGGTTTCAGAGATGTGTCTATCAAGCCTGTAATTATGAAGAGACCTTTCCTTATATTTGCTCTGCTCTGGGATCATATGCACGAGCATGCAGTTCCATGGGTTTAATCCTTGAGAACTGGAGAAGCAGTATGGACAATTGCAGTAAGTAACTGAACCAACTCTTAGTAGTCTGCCATCAGATGAGTAATGAGGAAATAGGGAGCAGAAAGAAGAGCTGAAAGTGGATAATAAATATCCAACTGTTGGATACCCTTCTATTGTCAGTCTGAAGAGAGTTGTTATTTCATGACTGTATGAAAAGGATTATTCATATGCTTTAAGGTGAGCATGTGGATGCTTCCAGGACTTGATAAGTGAGATATAGACTAGACAGAAAAATAAAGCTATCCTTTAAAATGAGAAAGAGCTAGGGAAAACTGACTACAGATTTTATTTTATTATTTTGCAACTCAGATATAGGCGCAGGTATCACTTTTACTCAAAAATACATTGATATTTCTGCTAAGTTTCCTTTTGCATTGTTAAATGCCAAGACTTACAAAAAAGCTGTAAGGTATTTTGCCTGCATGAAACTTCTGAACAGCTGCATAGTTGGCTATTAAGTGTTGGTCTGCAACATGTTTTGCTAGAGCTCCACATCCACAGGAAGAGAAGCAACAGGAAGCATTAAACATTGAAGCTGCTGACACAAAATAAGCAGCACATCCTAAGCAAAAGGACATTATCTTTCACAAGGAACACGATCAGTAAGTGAAGTTTAACATACACTTGTCTTGTTTTATAGCCATTACTTGCACTGGAAATCAAACATTCAGCTACAACACTCAAGCATGTGACAGGACATGCCTCTCACTCTCCAATCGAGCCCTGGAATGCCATCCAGCTGATATTCCTATTGAGGGCTGCCAGTGTCCTAAAGGAATGTACCTGAACCACAAGAATGAGTGTGTTCGTAAATCTCATTGTCCCTGCTACTTAGAGGACAGAAAGTACATTCTGCCTGACCAGTCAACAATGACTGGTGGGATTACCTGGTAAGTGTGTCAAGTTTAAAGGTGAACAAACTGAAAACGGACGTGAGGGGTCTTCATGTCTCTGTCAAGGGTCAACTTGACAGTAAGCAGATAAGCACCACACAGCCACTTATTCCAGCAGCATGTGGAAGAGAATCAGGACATCAGCAAGAAACCTTATAGGTAGAGATATAGGCAGTTTACTAAATTTCTTTATTAATAATAGGCAAATAGTTTATTTAATAAGCAAAGCAGCATGAACAATAAAATCTAAGTAAGGAATTTATTCAGAACTTCCTTTTGGCAGGCAGCCGTTCAGAAATTTCCAGGAAAGCATGAATTTGCCATGCATAATGGTTGGTTGGGAAAATGAGTGCTGGAACTCTGAACATCCCTCCTTTTTCCTTCTTTACCTGAGCTTTTATTGCTGAGCTTTGTGTGGTATAGTATGGAATCTTTCTTTGGTCAATAGGTCAGCTGTCCTGGCTGTGTCTCCTCCCAGCTTTCACTTAGAATTAAAATAATTTTTTTTCTCAGCCTCCTCCCTGGCAGGGCAACCTGAGGAGCAAGAATGCTGGGACACTGCTCAGCACCAGCTAAAACAGCACTGTGTTACCTACAATGTTTTGGTCACAAGTCCAAAACATAGCACTATTGAGCTTCTACAAAGAAAATTAACTCCATTCCAGCCCAAACCAGTACAGTCTCTTTTATTTTTAATAGCATAAATTTATTTTTCAAGACATCTTTTTTGCCCTTTTCTAAACTAAAAGTATTCTTAATTCAACTGAAAGCATTTGATTTACCTTCAGCTTTAAAATATTACTGAGAAAAAATAGAAAATAATAGCTGAGATATGATTATTCTTATTAGGGGATTTTGTCAATATCACTTAGCTATATACAAACTTCTGGAACGACTTGATAGACCATCCTTATAGTGACAATTGCCTACTAGTGATAATAGTGATAATAATAAGCTACTATTCACTTTCCAAACTGATGGTAATGTATAATACAAAAAGTGAAGAGACTCATATTCCACTTCAAAGGATGGGAAGGAGATAATAACATGAGTGAAACATTTTTAATAAAACAATTTTGCAAAAAATCAAAATTTCTTTCTTAGAAGAGATTTTCATTTATTTTTCTTTTTCTCCCTAGCTACTGTGTTAATGGGAGGCTAAGTTGCACAGGCAAACCTCAAAATCCTGCAGGTATGCATCTGATATTGTTTACTTAGAAACATTTTTTGTCCTTTATGTTGTAAAATTAATACTTCACTGTTCTCTTCTATGTTAATTTCTCCTCAATGTTCATTTTTCTTCCTTTTTCCTAGAAAACTGCAAAGCTCCTAAGAAATATATATCATGTTCTGACAATTTAGAAAACAAGTATGGAGCTGCATGTGCCCCTACCTGTCAGATGCTGGCTACTGGAATTGACTGTGTGAGTTTCACAGCTCTGGGATATTTATCCTTTTCAGAGAGGTTGAATGTTCTAGTTGTTACTTAGAACTAGACTACATTGCTTCTAAAGAAATAAAAAAAATTTGTTTTATCTGACATGATGCAGTTAAATATCAGGCTGTGGACACAGAAATTGTACATATATTTAAGAAGTGATTAAAGAAATTAATTGCATTAATTAATTAAATTCTATTAGAATCCATTAAGGATTTTTATCTACATGACTATAATCTCTGGCTCAGGTACTCCATAAGCTGTGACTCCATGTCAATGGAAATAAGAGATTTATGCTTCCTGATCTATTTTTTATCAACTCTCTGCTGCTGTTGATCACAGAATGCAGGACACCTGGGCTAGGTGAAGATCTGGGCTGTCCTGATAAGGGTTTTCTTATATTAAGGAAACAGACTGATTGGAAGAATTGTAATAAGCTTCCTTGAGATGAAGAATTTTCTGTTGTACTGTTTCTGAAAGAGTGGTAGTGACGTAAGACAAATTTTTCAGAGCGTTCAGGTATGTTTAGTATCTCAGACATCAAGTACATGTTACAGCTTCAGTGAAACGAGTTCAGCTGACAGCATGTTAACACAAGGAACATCACAAAACTAAAATCAAACCCAAACAGAACTTAGCACAGGTTCAATCCCGACACAGTTCAAATCCAGGATTAATTGCATCTTACATTATTTTCTCTTTTTTTTGCAATCTGTTGGTCTTTCCCAGATACCCACAAAGTGTGAATCAGGCTGTGTCTGTGCTGATGGCCTCTTTGAAAATCTCGATGGCAAGTGTGTGCCAGCTGAGGAATGTCCATGTGAATATGGTGGCCTTGCTTATGAAAGAGGTGAACAAATCCAGACTGAATGCGAGATCTGGTAAGAATCACAGGGTTTTTATTGCAGATCCTCTGTTTCACTGAAGTGTACAGCCACATAAAAAGAAGTGTTTAGCTGACTGGAGAGTAGGAAATGGCAACAGCTGTAAGGAAGAAATACCATGACAGAGTACAGGGATTAAGAGAGAGAGAAGCTTAGCATTTGGTAATACATGCATGGATAAGAGTCATTGTACCAGCTTCAAGAGTAATTTCTGCCTTAGGTATGTTCAGGAATAAAGGCATCCAGTAGGGCCTGTAAATGATATGTGATTGTAAATGATATAAAGTCAAGTATTATCAACAACTCTGCTTAAATAAAGATTATGGCAAAATCTTTCTTCTTTTCTGCAACCACCCTCAAAAATATTTTTATCTCTTTAGCAGTATTCTCAAAGTATTTTATTCCCTTTCTAGTTAATAATCTATTACTAAAAACAAAAAACACCCCCTAAACTACACAGAGCAGTGACTCCTGATCTCATTAAGAGCAAAAATAAATGGCTTTTATATACCATTTATTTCATGAAAAAGCACAAAAATTATTTGTTTTCTTCTTTATTATTAATTCATTTTCTAGGCAGTCCATAAATTTTAATAATGGTTTTTATATTAAATGTAATTTGGTCTCAGTGTACACAAGTCAATTAATTGAACATGCTGTCGATAAAAGTGGATGTATATAAAAATAAGCAGGTGAAGATGGCATTTCTTTCTTTGAAATCTGAATGTGGTTACTTTCTCTTCTCACTCCCAGCACTTGCACAAAAGGCAAATGGAAATGCGTTCAGAAAACAAGGTGTTCCTCCACCTGTAATCTGTATGGAGAAGGCCACATCACCACCTTTGATGGACAGCGTTTTGTGTTTGATGGCAACTGTGAATACATATTAGCTATGGTAACCTGCTTCCTCCTGGTTATTTCAGCAGCATTTCAGCATCAAGAAATAGATGGATTTAAGATTCTAATAAAAATATTCTAGGATGCATCAATAAACAATACAGCACTTTGAATCTTTATAACCACTTACTGAGTTTTTATAGATTATGTTTATTTCAATATTTAGAATGAAAATATTTTACAAGTTAAAAACTTCATAATTTTCATGCAATTATAACCAATTTTAGATTTTTTAAAATAATATGTTTAAATAGTCACTGTATTATGTACCAGACAAATAAATCTTTTAGAGACATTACTTTAGTTTGACCAGAAGAGCAGAGGTCATCCCCTCCCAAAACAGAATTACTCATGACGTTTTAAGTTGGAAGACTTCAGGCACAGTCTGTTGAGCCTTTCTGCTTCCTGTGGTTTGTTTTGGGTTTTTTTAGGATGGCTGCAGTGTTAACAGACCCATTTCCTCTTTCAAAATTGTTACTGAGAATGTCATCTGTGGGAAATCAGGAGTTACATGCTCCAGATCCATCAGCATTTACCTTGGGGTAAGCTCTTCTTTCTGCCATTATCCAGATAAATAGATTTTAAGACCAGGTTTTCTTAATTTTTGGAACCTTTACGCAGAAAGGTCTTGTAAATGAAATTATGTGCTAAACTTAGAGCCTTGGTTTTAATAGGAAATGCCATAGTTTTTTGTTTGTTTTTTAATTCTCATGTTGTGTTTCATTCTCCGAGAATCTCGTCTGTGTAGAAGCCAGGAAATTTTGAAGTTTACTCCATGGTGAATTGCTCAACCAAAAAATACTGTTTTCCAGCTGCAGTATCACTGCAGTATCAGAACTTCAGCATGGAAAACATTGAAACTTGATAAGTTCTAACTTTTTCTTCCAGAATCTGACAATCATACTGAGAGATGAAACCTTCGCTATTTCTGGGGAAAATCCTGGTGTGCAGTACAAAGTGAAAAAGAATGCACTTCACCTGATGTTTGATATCATTATCCCAGGAAAATACAACATGACCCTTATTTGGAATAAGCACATGAACTTCTTCATCAAGATCTCCAGAGAAACACAGGTATTGCAGAATAATTTCCTTAAAGTGTCCCTCCATTCAGATTGAACTGCACATTTGATTACAGTTGCCTTGATTCTCTGTGATGGCAAAGGTTTTCCAGAAATGTTACTAGCAATTCATTTTTATAATTATCTCCAAAACAGCAGAGATCTTCACAAGAGGCTAACTTTTAACTTTTTAAGGGATTTCTGTACTGCATTCAGGAAATTTTTGAGCTAAGTGCTTGTGATTTATGCAACTGCACTTTTAAATTTGATCTCTAAATGATGACAGTTTACAGTTTAGAGGAGAAGCCCATGCACAAGTATGTTATGAGAGAGTATTTGTAGATGACATTCACTCCTAAAGCACAGGAAGCTGTCAGTAATCAAAAGGGAAGGTGAGAATTTAACTTGCTGAACTGATATTGGTGCTTTCATTGAATCTAGGAAACGATCTGTGGTTTGTGTGGGAACTATAATGGCAACATGAAGGATGACTTTGAAACTCGAAGCAAGTACGTGGCATCAAACGAGCTGGAATTTGTCAACTCTTGGAAAGAGAATCCTCTCTGTGGGGATGTGTACTTTGTAGTGGACCCCTGTAGCAAGAACCCTTATCGTAAAGCATGGGCAGAAAAGACATGTTCCATCATCAACAGCCACATTTTTTCTGCCTGTCACAATAAGGTAAGAATGTATTTGCTGGGTTTTTTTTATTTATAGGAGTAATCTGTATTCTTCCAAATGCTCACGCTCCAACTGGTGATTTTCTGTTTCAATAAGATACATTTAAAAATTTTTTATGGCTCACATTTATGTTAATTTTCTTTTTTTTTTTTTTTTTAATTTGCACTTCGCCAGCCCTTTTGTGAACATAAAAGCTAAGTATGGCATTAACTGATTAATTAAAACTACAAGAGTGAGAAAAGAATGAAGACTTAAGAATCAGGAATTTATCAGTCTGTTCATGATGCTTGATATTGATGAATGCATTTTCAGGTGGCGAAAACCATTGAGAAATGTGGATATTGCTGAAGTGGCTATGCATATACATAGAGTATAATAAGCAGAAAATAACCTTGGAAAATGAATCCTGTCCTTTTGCCACACAGGTGAATCGGATGCCCTACTATGAGGCCTGTGTCCGAGACTCCTGTGGGTGTGACATTGGAGGGGACTGTCAGTGCATGTGTGATGCCATCGCAGTCTATGCCATGGCATGCTTGGAAAAAGGCATCTGCATTGACTGGAGGACCCCCGACTTCTGTCGTGAGTTTCCTTAAGCTCTCCTTAAGAGTTTAAGAGATTAAGAGGTTTAAGAGATTTTTATTGTCAGTATTTGGCAACATAGGAAGCTTATCAATAACCACCTCAAAGTTTGCAATTTCTCTGTGGGCAGAGTTGACCTCAGTCTGCCAGGTTTTGAAATCTATACTTTTCTGCTAAATTAACAAAAATATTTTAACTCTTTTTACCATGGAGTAATGAGAGAGAAAATAATGTGGTCACAGAAAGCAGATTGTTTCTTCTGCTATCACTGTATACTGTATGTGTACTGTGAGTTTGCCAGCAGAGAAAGCATAAAATTGTAAAAAATGTTTCATTTGAGCTATGATGAAATCACCTTCTGTGTGGATGCCAAGGGAATGAAGACAGCTGTGTTGGCTGGAACAGTGTAAAACAGGAAAATGACATTAAGCTGTTCCAAAACACATATAGAGGAAAAAAGAGGAAGAACATGCTATAAATCAATGTTAGTGTTCACTTTTGATAATTTTCTTTCCACATTTCAATATATTGTGTATGAATAGTTGGGGAAATGCCTGCATACTGTACTTGAAAAAAGAAACTGATTTCTGTGGGTTAACATATGTATTTGCATCAGAATCTAATCACTTCAGTGAAGTTTTTTTTTTATTCCAAATGTTAATTAATTTTGTCTTCCTCCTAGTACTTTGAAAATATGCCATTGATTAAAAAAAACCCACAAACTGACTTTTCTCTTGCTTGTCCTTTTTTTAGCTGTCTATTGTGAGTATTACAATTCTCATAAAAGAACAGGCATTGATGACGCTTTTTCCTATGGCTACAATGATGACAAATGCACCTGGCACTACCGGCCTTGTAACTGTCCAAATCAAAACTACAAATATGTCAATATTGAAGGTAATAACCTCTACTACTGTAAACCAGGAAACAGTAACATAATTGTTTTCAGTGTTGTTTTGTTGGGTTTTTTTTGTAAATCAGTCATACCACAGTTAAATAATTGTAATCTAATTGATGTTATTTTTGAAGACATTTTGATGATCTTTTTCTTACTAGTAGAATACATAATGAACTTGGTAGATCTGCTGTATTTTTAGCTTTATATCAAGCTCAGCCTCTCTGGGAGAGAAATTCTGACTTGCACCAAATCAAAAGAGTGAGCTGTACTTAGGAAAGAAAACATGTGGAGAGAGCAATTAATATTTTTATTAAAGAAATGGACATACCTGAAGAAATCAAACAAATTCCTACATAGAAAAAACCTCCTTCAGAGGATAACATTGTAAATGCTTACCTGAATAGATGATGTTGCAATTTATACTATTTTTAATAACATAAATATAATACATTCAATTATAAATAGTGTAAATGAGAAATGTAAAACAGACTTCTCTTCCGCTTTCTTCAGGCTGTTACAACTGCTCTCATGATGAATACTTTGACCATGAAGAGGAAAGGTGCATGCCATGTGGTAAGCAGCATTTCTTTTTCCACAGTAACTTGAAAACCATACTACAACATTTGCACAGACTCACAGAAGATATTTTTCTAGTATCTCTCCATAAATGAGTATTCAGCTAAACATAACTTCCTTTCAAAATAAACCCATTACTATACTGCTTGTAAAATAAAATATTGGTGTTCTAGTCTGTGTCAGGCATAGGCTCAGCAGAGCTGTGAGTCTCAGAGGTATTCAACACATTTCACAGGAAAAGGGAACATATAGCAGAAGAGCAGATTTAGCTACTGGACTCAGTAAATATCTTTTTAGAGATTTTTTTTTAAAATTAACTTGAGATTTATTACCATATGTCTTATTTCCATGAAACCTTATCTTATTGAATAATGTTTTGGATAGACTCTAGCTTGACAGGTTGAATTTTTATGCAGATGTAAAAAAATCTGTAAGAACAAAGTGCTTATTACAAAATTCTGTCTTGTGTAACCAGGATCTCAGCTAGTGTTCTCCATTACATACAAAACCATGGTCCACTATCCCTGAAAACTGAGGGGCCCTTAGCAATAAAAGTCATAACAAAAATGGGAAGAACTTATTGATGTTCATTATAATAATGAGATGTATTGATTTATTTGTAATTAAGTCCTTTAATGTGAATTTGACCACTGAATTTTTTATTATATTTTTCAAATATTACATATTGGAAATGTGTAACATTAAATAATTTCAGGAATACCTCGTTAATTAGCCCAATTCTTGGAATCCAATCCAATGAGATCTGCCTTATCTGGGATATTTTAATATGCTCCTATTCACAAATTTAACCTGTTTTGCCTTTATGTAACAGGACAAGTAAATGTTACCACCACACCGGAACCATCTTCACCTTCACCAGGTTAGTTTACACAGTTGACCAACTGTGTAACTTACACACTGATATTATGTCCTGATATATTTATGAAATCAGTAATGCCCTTTTCTGTGTGATATAGCAGCATTATCAGTTGCACATGCATGAGGTGAAATGATGAAAAATACCCTGGTACCAATATCCTGGGCTGCATCAAAAGCTGTGTGGCCAGCAGGTCAAGGGAGGGCACTGTGCCCCTCTGCTCTGATGAGAGCCCACCTGGAATGTTTTATCCAGCTCTGCAGTCTTTAATTCAAGAAAGACAGAGGAGGGCCACAAAAATGACCATAGGGATGGAACACCTCTCCTGTGAGAAAATTCTGAGACCTGGGGCTATTCAGCCTGGGGAGAAGAAGGCTCCATGGAGGCATCTTTGTGGCTTTTCAATACTCAGATGGGGCTTATAAGAAAGATGGGGACAGACTTTTTAAGTAGGGCCTGTTGTGATGGAACAAGGGGTAATGGTTTTAAATCAGAAGAGAATATATTAAGACTAGATATAAGGAGGAAATTGTTTATGACGAAGCTGGCAAAACACTGGAAGATGTTGTCTGGAGAGACTGTTGAATCCCTTTACCTGGAAGCATTCAGCTCAGGCTGGAGAGGCCTTTGAGCAACCTGATCTAGTTGAAGATATCCCCACTCATTGCAGAGTGAGAGGATTAGATTATCTTTAATGGTTTGTGCCAACCCGAGTCATTCTATGATGAAAAGGATCTCACAACAATTTATGTCCTCTCTTACTACGGATTGGCCATATAACACTTCAACAATTGAAAAAAAGTCTTGATGGAAATGTGTGACTGACTATACAAAATCCCTATAGCCTGATACAGGAAAGGAATCTACACATGATGATCTTAAATTTGTTAGAAATTCCATTAATTTCCCTGAAGACAGATGGTATTAGAAAACTTTGAACTGTGGGTTGTGTGAATAATGAAATTATGGATATTATTGGATATAAGATTGGAATATTGTTCCGTCTCTGCTGATTTGAACAAGTATTTATGCCAAATTCACTTTAAAGCGAAGAAAAAGGTATAAAGTGTCTCCAAGAATATCTGTCTAATGTATTCACTGCACATAATAGCAAAGGAAGCAATGGATACCAGCTCTTCAAGGTTTAATCTAAAAGGTAATGGGTTTTAATAGTAGCTACTGCTAATAGCTGTAAAAACACTGGTTTCACTTCAGAAAAATTCCATTTCTATAGATACATTATCAATAGATTATTGAGGACTATTTCTTATCTTTTCGTTTTGATTTTTTTTCTCTTAGTAATAACAGTGCAGCCTAAAGTAACAAGGAGCTCTACCACAAGCACCTTACCAACAGTACCTAGTACTTCTGCAACAGCTGTATCACCTGAGACTACAAATCCAACAATAACTGCAAAAATTACAATTCCAAGAACTTCACCCTCAAAACCTCTTGTCACAATAAAGTCAACAACTGGTAGGTTTTTTAGTGTTATTGTCTAAAATAAATTATGCTAAACTTGCTGTACATTGTTGAGATACCATTCCTAGGAATGCATTTCAAATTCATACAACATCCAAGCATTAGACTCCAAATCATGAAGCAGGCAAAGCAGGCTTCCAGAAAGGAGTTTGTAAACAAGAAATGCTCAGAAGTGTAGATTGAAAGTGCATGAAAATATAAAGGATGTAGGCATTAGGTTAAAAATGCAACCAAAGAGTGACTCATCTGAGAAACACAATTAGAAGTTCTACAAGCACTGAGCAAGCCCAGCTCCAGTTGGGTTTATTAGCTCAGCTTCAGCCTCTTTTCCACTGGTTCATTTATGGAGTTCAAGGAGCACCCAGTCTATTGACTGAATAATTAAGCAAGCCCCAAAGCAGAATCACACAGGTATCAGTATAGCAGCTTTGTCTAGGCTTCTAAAGCCCTGTTCTCTGGACAATGACTGTGCCAGAATAAATTACTCTCTGATTCTGTGGCTTGTGGAGCCTTGTTTAGCCTCATACCAACGTGCACTTCAGCTAATAAACCATCTTGGACCGTGGTTGTCAGGGAGAGCAGAGGTAAAAATAGGTCCCAAAGGAGTCAACCACATGAAAACTGACATTGTGACAGATGATTTGTGTACTGAGGCAAAGAGAGTCTATGGTATGATGTTATTTAGCTTTTCAGTATAAATTGCAGAAAGCTGCAGGTGTGGCTGATTTAGAACATAACAAAAGCCAAAGGACAAAGCCCATACAGACTTTAGCCAAAGTGACAACAAAGCTAACTAGTTATAAAAATTATATTAAACAAATCTAATACAGGAAAATACGCAAAATCAGAACAAAGACAGATATGAGACAATAGAAAACAAATATAAGTATAGAAATATTTGGTAAGCTTATGAGAACATGAATACAACAGTCATACTGAAAACATTAAAAAAAATAAAAATATCAAAATATGAATAACTTATTTATAATTTATCTGGTTTTATTTTTTCTATTAATTGGTTACTTACATTATATTTTTACCTTTACTCCAAAAGAACATACAACATCAATTTTTACCACACCAAACATGACTACAACCATCACTACCCCTTCCATAACTACCTCAATGAAAAGAACCGTAGCCACTACACCAAAGTCTGTTCCCTCATCACCTTCTGCCTTGTCAACTGCTGCTTCAACAGAGACAGAACGAGTAGGGGTCACCTCACCTCCCTTCAAGACCACCACCAAAAAGGAAACGACAGCCTCCTCAATGTCTACTCAAACCACAACTCAGAGCACAACTTTCAGCCAGCCTAAACTAACAACAGCAGGTAAATAGCACTTTCTTATATCTGTCAGGTGAAGCCATCACTCACAAGACATATGTCAATATACCCCTTATGAAAAAAAACAACCCAAGCATTCTTACTACTAGTGGTCTTAACACTGCAAAGCAAGCATCTGACATCCAAATATGTTGTTAAAGCTAACATTTCTCTTCCAACACTTCCCCCAGATTTAGACAAAATCTCTCTTTGCTTCAAAGCAAATTCTAGAAAACTCACAGACCAGACTATGTATTCCCCCTACCCATTGTAAGAAATACTCCCGCAAAAAATACTAACCTTTTTGAATGTCTGACACTCAATATACAGACAAGGTTGGTCTCCTCTGAGGCTGTATGGCAATATGAATTACTACAATAGCAACCGACAGGCTGGGACAGTGTGTGTGCAAAGTCTACTGTAGTGGGAGGGCAGCTGTGCACTCTTTCCCAAATCCAGGTCTTTCACAAAGTACTTTTGGGGTGCATGTATCTAGGTCTTTTTGTGCAAGCAATTACAGCTTCCTCTAGGAACCTTACCAGCTCCCAACCATTACTAATATTCATTCTTTCATCACAGAGAGTGAAGGAACTGAAGAAACCACTCTGCATTACCCAGAAGGTGAGTAAAGGGACTAGAGAGATGCCCTTGGCCTAAGACTCTGCTTCACTTACCTTAGATTTTCCAGATGATGGTCTTGCCCAGTTTGGCATGCCTGGGAAGGGGAACAAGGCTCTTCTTTCTTCAGGAGCTTCAGAAAAAGGCAGGGAGTGTCAAATTGTCAGAGGCACCCTTCAGACCCACCCTCAATCAACTTGTGCTTTTCTCTCTGTAGTTGTCACCCACATAAGACCAACGTTGACACAGCCTGTGCAGCACATCGTCACACAGACACAGACCACCCCTGCCCCATCCACCAGCAGCACCTCTGTCCCAGGAGAGACTGGCCCTGCCACCAGCCCAGAAGTCCCGCTGACAAGGACATTTCCAAGCTCCAGCTCTTTGTCTGTCACCTCCACTTCATCTGCTTCTTCCTTCTCCTCAACCCAGCTCAAAACATCATATCCTGGTAAGGCTCCCTCCTGCCCTTCCTGCTGTTCTACCTGCTTCTTCCAGCTCCCACCCTTCTCTCCTAAGCGGCACGTCCCACAAAGGCCTCAGTTTTGGTACTCATTCTCAGTTCTCCCTGCTATTGCCGTGGGACACCAGCAAGTCCAGCAGGCTTGACCCACACATGACCCTGATTGTATCCTCCTCCCTGTGATTTCAGGGCTTTGGCTCTGGGGCATAGGCCTCTATGAGGGTTCAGGCATCCATGAGCTCCTGCTCTACAGCTACCAGACACAGGCTAAAATACCTCCCTCCTCTTACAGTGCTGCCCTGAGAATGCACAGTGGGGCAGGGGTGAACAAAAAGCAGGGAAACTGGAAACACATCTCCAGTTTACAGCTCAGGACAGTTTTGAGAGAGAGGCATAACTCAAGGCATCATCTCCAGCCAAAGGATGCCTAAGCCCTGGCACACCCATGAAAAGTGCAGTTCAACAAATATGACCTCATGGACAAATGCTGACCCTGAGTACAAAAGTCACCAGTGGAGGGTGGGCAAGAAAGTGTACACTCAACTCCAGGCTAAAGTTCTTTCAACTCATGTGCCAGTGTTGGCTTGGTGATCCTCCTCTGGGGAGATGCCAAAACAGGCTTTGCCTAGAATCCTTCCCAAAACTCAATCATTCTTTTCTCTCATCCCTTTCTTTGTAGCAAGGGAGCCAACCAGAGCTAAGACACCAACTACTAAAGTAGTAACAGGTGAGTGCTCTGGTCATGAAAGAGATAAGTCATCCCTGGCCAATGCATCTGTATCCCTTCAAGAGCCATGGGCCTCCCTTAGGTCTCTCCCACAGGAGTCTGAACTAAGCGAAGTTTAAACTACCAATAAACAAGTGATACCTCTTCCCCACTCAACAGTTCTGGGAAGAATGAGATGAGATAAATTACTAGAGGTCTATCGTCAAAATGGTCAAGAGCAAGCACTTCCAAAAGAGAAGCAGAAAGGATGGAACATATTTAGGATAATGGGCACCTTTAATAAATGAAAAACAGAAAACTCAAAACCAACCAGATGTAGTAGGAACTAGGTCTCCCATCCTGGCCTATAACTTGACCACAAGACCTCAAAAACAGAAGAGCCAACAACACCCACTTCCCATAAGCCAGCAACATAAAACTGACCTGTGCTTCCCTCCTGGCAGCCTTCACCCATGAACACTCAACTGTGCCACACATTGTGCC